>NC_135235.1:291007630-291307630 GCF_051348905.1 Ranitomeya variabilis
CTCTCCGCACGGTCATTCATTGTTATTGCTTTCTATTCATTATTCCTATGTTGGCTATATAGTGGCTAGAATCATCATACAATTTTTGTGTGATTTGTCACCCCCTCCCAAAAAAAAAAAAAAAAAAGAGGTGACATATTAGCGCCTCCATTTATGACATTCTCATGGTCATAATAGGGGTGGATGACTTTTTAAATATGGTGATGGCTTGTACAGGACCCCATTATTAGTCTGTCATTTTCTTTTTTTTTGTTTTGTTTGCGCCTTAGGTGGGGAGGCTCCTTTAGGTCGCTCCACCCATGGGAGGGACTTGGTTTAACCACTTGTAATTTGGGCGCCCTTTAATTTGCTTCTCCCTGAAGAAGGGTGTGACTTCACAATTGCAGCCGGTTACAACAGCCAGACCTAGATCAGACACCTGAAGAAGGGTGTGACTTCACAATTGCAGCCGGTTACCACAGCCAGACCTAGATCAGCGCCTGAAGAAGGGTGTGACTTCACAATTGCTTCTGGTTACAACAGCCAGACCTAGATCAGACACCTGAAGAAGGGTGTGACTTCACAATTGCTTCCAGTTACAACAGCCAGACCTACTGTAGATCAGACACCTGAAGAAGGGTGTGACTTCACAATTGCTTCCGGTTACAACAGCCAGACCTAGATCAGACACCTGAAGAAGGGTGTGACTTCACAATTGCTTCCGGTTACGACAGCCAGACCTAGATCAGACACCTGAAGAAGGGTGTGACTTCACAATTGCTTCCGGTTACAACAGCCAGACCTACTGTAGATAGACACCTGAAGAAGGGTGTGACTTCACAATTGCAGCCGGTTACCACAGCCAGACCTAGACCAGACACCTGAAGAAGGGTGTGACTTCACAATTGCAGCCGGTTACAACAGCCAGACCTAGATCAGACACCTGAAGAAGGGTGTGACTTCACAATTGCAGCCGGATGCAACAGCCAGACCTAGATCAGACACCTGAAGAAGGGTGTGACTTCACAATTGCTTCCAGTTACAACAGCCAGACCTACTGTAGATCAGACACCTGAAGAAGGGTGTGACTTCACAATTGCAGCCGGTTACCACAGCCAGACCTAGATTAGATACCTGAAGAAGGGTGTGACTTCACAATTGCTTCCGGTTACAACAGCCAGACCTAGATCAGACACCTGAAGAAGGGTGTGACTTCACAATTGCAGCCGGTTACAACAGCCAGACCTAGATCAGACACCTGAAGAAGGGTGGACTTCCGAATTGCAGCTGGTTACAACAGCCGGACCTAGATCAGACACCTGAAGAAGGGTGTGACTTCACAATTGCTTCCGGTTACAACAGCCAGACCTACTGTAGATCAGACACCTGAAGAAGGGTGTGACTTCACAATTGCAGCCGGTTACCACAGCCAGACCTAGATCAGACACCTGAAGAAGGGTGCGACTTCACAATTGCTTTCGGTTACGACAGCCAGACCTAGATCAGACACCTGAAGAAGGGTGTGACTTCACAATTGCAGCCGGATGCAACAGCCAGACCTAGATCAGACACCTGAAGAAGGGTGTGACTTCACAATTGCTTCCGGTTACAACAGCCAGACCTAGATCAGACACCTGAAGAAGGGTGTGACTTCACAATTGCAGCCGGATGCAACAGCCAGACCTAGATCAGATACCTGAAGAAGGGTGTGACTTCACAATTGCTTCCGGTTACAACAGCCAGACCTAGATCAGACACCTGAAGAAGGGTGTGACTTCACAATTGCTTCTGGTTACAACAGCCAGACCTAGATCAGACACCTGAAGAAGGGTGTGACTTCACAATTGCTTCCAGTTACAACAGCCAGACCTACTGTAGATCAGACACCTGAAGAAGGGTGTGACTTCACAATTGCTTCCGGTTACAACAGCCAGACCTAGATCAGACACCTGAAGAAGGGTGTGACTTCACAATTGCTTCCGGTTACGACAGCCAGACCTAGATCAGACACCTGAAGAAGGGTGTGACTTCACAATTGCTTCCGGTTACAACAGCCAGACCTACTGTAGATAGACACCTGAAGAAGGGTGTGACTTCACAATTGCAGCCGGTTACCACAGCCAGACCTAGACCAGACACCTGAAGAAGGGTGTGACTTCACAATTGCCACCGGCTACAACAGCCAGACCTAGATCAGACACCTGAAGAAGGGTGTGACTTCACAATTGCAGCCGGATGCAACAGCCAGACCTAGATCAGACACCTGAAGAAGGGTGTGACTTCACAATTGCTTCCAGTTACAACAGCCAGACCTACTGTAGATCAGACACCTGAAGAAGGGTGTGACTTCACAATTGCAGCCGGTTACCACAGCCTGACCTAGATTAGATACCTGAAGAAGGGTGTGACTTCACAATTGCTTCCGGTTACAACAGCCAGACCTAGATCAGACACCTGAAGAAGGGTGTGACTTCACAATTGCAGCCGGTTACAACAGCCAGACCTAGATCAGACACCTGAAGAAGGGTGTGACTTCCGAATTGCAGCTGGTTACAACAGCCAGACCTAGATCAGACACCTGAAGAAGGGTGTGACTTCACAATTGCTTCCGGTTACAACAGCCAGACCTACTGTAGATCAGACACCTGAAGAAGGGTGTGACTTCACAATTGCAGCCGGTTACCACAGCCAGACCTAGATCAGACACCTGAAGAAGGGTGCGACTTCACAATTGCTTTCGGTTACGACAGCCAGACCTAGATCAGACACCTGAAGAAGGGTGTGACTTCACAATTGCAGCCGGATGCAACAGCCAGACCTAGATCAGACACCTGAAGAAGGGTGTGACTTCACAATTGCTTCCGGTTACAACAGCCAGACCTAGATCAGACACCTGAAGAAGGGTGTGACTTCACAATTGCAGCCGGATGCAACAGCCAGACCTAGATCAGATACCTGAAGAAGGGTGTGACTTCACAATTGCTTCCGGTTACAACAGCCAGACCTAGATCAGACACCTGAAGAAGGGTGTGACTTCACAATTGCAGCCGGATGCAACAGCCAGACCTAGATCAGACACCTGAAGAAGGGTGTGACTTCACAATTGCTTCCAGTTACAACAGCCAGACCTACTGTAGATCAGACACCTGAAGAAGGGTGTGACTTCACAATTGCAGCCGGTTACCACAGCCAGACCTAGATCAGATACCTGAAGAAGGGTGTGACTTCACAATTGCTTCCGGTTACAACAGCCAGACCTAGATCAGACACCTGAAGAAGGGTGTGACTTCACAATTGCAGCCGGTTACAACAGCCAGACCTAGATCAGACACCTGAAGAAGGGTGTGACTTCCGAATTGCAGCTGGTTACAACAGCCAGACCTAGATCAGACACCTGAAGAAGGGTGTGACTTCACAATTGCTTCCGGTTACAACAGCCAGACCTACTGTAGATCAGACACCTGAAGAAGGGTGTGACTTCACAATTGCAGCCGGTTACCACAGCCAGACCTAGATCAGACACCTGAAGAAGGGTGCGACTTCACAATTGCTTTCGGTTACGACAGCCAGACCTAGATCAGACACCTGAAGAAGGGTGTGACTTCACAATTGCAGCCGGATGCAACAGCCAGACCTAGATCAGACACCTGAAGAAGGGTGTGACTTCACAATTGCTTCCAGTTACAACAGCCAGACCTACTGTAGATCAGACACCTGAAGAAGGGTGTGACTTCACAATTGCTTCCGGTTACAACAGCCAGACCTAGATCAGACACCTGAAGAAGGGTGTGACTTCACAATTGCTTCCGGTTACGACAGCCAGACCTAGATCAGACACCTGAAGAAGGGTGTGACTTCACAATTGCTTCCGGTTACAACAGCCAGACCTACTGTAGATAGACACCTGAAGAAGGGTGTGACTTCACAATTGCAGCCGGTTACCACAGCCAGACCTAGACCAGACACCTGAAGAAGGGTGTGACTTCACAATTGCAGCCGGTTACCACAGCCAGACCTAGATCAGACACCTGAAGAAGGGTGTGACTTCACAATTGCAGCCGGATGCAACAGCCAGACCTAGATCAGACAACTGAAGAAGGGTGTGACTTCACAATTGCAGCCGGATGCAACAGCCAGACCTAGATCAGATACCTGAAGAAGGGTGTGACTTCCGAATTGCAGCCGGTTACAACAGCCAGACCTAGATCAGACACCTGAAGAAGGGTGTGGCTTCACAATTGCTTCCGGTTACAACAGCCAGACCTACTGTAGATCAGACACCTGAAGAAGGGTGTGACTTCACAATTGCTTCCGGTTACAACAGCCAGACCTAGATCAGACACCTGAAGAAGGGTTTGACTTCACAATTGCTTCCGGTTACGACAGCCAGACCTAGATCGGACACATGAAGAAGGGTGTGACTTCACAATTGCAGCCGGATGCAACAGCCAGACCTAGATCAGACACCTGAAGAAGGATGTGACTTCACAATTGCAGCCGGATGCAACAGCCAGACCTAGATCAGACACCTGAAGAAGGGTGTGACTTCACAATTGCTTCCAGTTACAACAGCCAGACCTACTGTAGATCAGACACCTGAAGAAGGGTGTGACTTCACAATTGCAGCCTGTTACCACAGCCAGACCTAGACCAGACACCTGAAGAAGGGTGTGACATCACAATTGCAGCCGGTTACAACAGCCAGACCTAGATCAGACACCTGAAGAAGGGTGTGCCTTCACAATTGCAGCCGGTTACGACAGCCAGACCTAGATCAGACACCTGAAGAAGGGTGTGCCTTCACAATTGCAGCCGGATGCAACAGCCAGACCTAGATCAGACACCTGAAGAAGGGTGTGACTTCACAATTGCAGCCGGTTACAACAGCCAGACCTAGATCAGTCGCATATTAGACTGCATATTAGAAAAGTGGTTTAAAGGGATATTCCATCTCCTAAATTGATGATTTCCTCTATTTGCTATGAGTTCTACTTAACCCTGCTGTTGTCTTCGGTCAAAAACGACCGATTTTGAACTTTAATATTTTTTATAAAATTCAAGATGCGGTTCTGAAACTTGTGGTTGATTGACTTTTCCTCATTTGAGGGGTTCTTACTATGCGTATTTTTATATATATTTTTTTATGTTTACTTTTTGCTCCACAATTTTGTATACACTTGTACTCTTCTGTCAAAAATGACCGATAGCCTTTTATAGTGATCTCCAGCTATTTTATGAGTAAAATAAAGGAGCTATAATCTCATTTTGGACTATATATTACATCTACTACTATTTATCAATTTATTTAGGTCCTTTTGGTCCATGCAGATTTACACATACATTTATTGTTATTAGTTATAGTTTACAGTTGGATGAATCATTATTTTTGTATGTGCAAATATGCAATATGCATAAATATTCCAATAAAGCCATGTTATATATTTTGACCAAAAAAAAAATTTAAAGTAAGTTTTTCTTTCCATTTTTCATTTGTTTCTAAACGACCAGGTTCACATATAATATAATACTGCAAAAATTATTCAATTAAAACACTTAAATTAGCTAAAAATCAAGACTTTATTAGGTCCGGTCAAAAATGACCGGAAGATAACAAGTGTATAGTGGTAACCAGGAGAATAGCAGGGTTAATGTGTGTTGTTTTGTTTTTTTGGGCAGGAATACATGGACCCCATGAATGAGTACAACGCGCTAAACGAAGCCAAACAGATGATCGCTGTGGCGGATGAAAACCAAGATCATAATTTAGGCCTAGAAGAAATCCTGAAATACAGCGAATACTTCACCGGCAGCAAACTGATGGACTACGCCCGCAACGTTCACGAGGAGTTTTAAGGTTTCCTCCCGGGTCACCCAGATGATTCTGACCCCTTAGCTGTGGATGAAGGCCTCTTCTAGTTTCATGGGAGGACTCACACCAGTTTTGCTGCTACTCTCCCTGTGTTTTCTTAGTGTGCAGTATTGAGTGGGGGGCCGTCGCCTTTTCCCACCCCCTCCACCATTTGCGACCTTTCGCGGCAGAATTTGCACATAAGTTACGGCTTTTATTTGCTTGGGTGATTGTCTTTCATCCTGTTCATACCCCTTCAATCACCTGCGGGGGGGCGCTCTTCGAGGATGTCAATAACGATCAATGACGCAAAAATAAAAAGGGACTTGGTCATGGAAAACGGTGATCCGTCCGTGTAAAGTGTATTATATATCTTTCATTTCTACGAAAATTTACCTATTTATATACATTCTGTCCTTGTTTTCGTCCATATCCGTTCTTCCATGTCTGCTTTGTCAATGGTAACTAGGAAAAAAACAGAAAAGCAAAACATTTCATTCTGAATGCACGATTAAATGCTGTATGTGTAATTAAAATTAAATTATACTTTTATTTAAATTTTTTTTAATTTCCCTTCCCAGCACACGTGACCGCGCCACTAAGTTATAAGCCGTCATCTGATCCGTAGAGAGGTCGCAGCTTTTTCCATAAATATAGCATGACCCTTTAACAGCGCCATATACCTCAGCTGTACGGAGTCGTAATAGGACATTTGTAAACTTTGGGGCTGCGCTATACCTCTTTATACCTAACCGCTACAACTGTGGGATAGAAATAAATTGTTGCATGCGCCATCGGGCTGCTGTATAAGAAGAATGATCCTGTAATACTGCACCTTATGGCATCACACCGAATACCTACAGCTCTGTAGTAGCAGTATGATGTCGGGGCTGAGGCCCTGATTCCAGCGATGTATCACTTGTTAGACTGTGTGTTATAGTTTCAATACAATCAGTGTTTTATCAGCAGGAAATTATCGCTGCCGGACTAAGCCTCACGTTGAGACCAGTGCAACTAATCTGTGTAACTCCGCCCCACCATTGATTGGCAGCTTGCTGACAGTGTACACCAGAAGCTGCCAATCAATGTTGTGGGCGGGGTTATACAGAACACTGCATTCTAAGCACTGCTACATCTACAGTAAAGAAAATAATGATTCAAAACTACAGAAAGCAGTCCGGTAAGTGATACATCACTGGAATCGGGGTCTCTGCCCCTACATCATACTGCTCTCACATTACATTGCAAAAACCTGTTGACACATTCCCTTTAATTTTCTCAAAAGTACTATGGCCTCAATATTTAACAAAAGATACAGTGCCTTGCGAAAGTATTCAGCCCCCTGGAACTTTTCAACCTTTTCCCACATATCATGCTTCAAACATAAAGATAACAAATGTAAATTTTTGGTGAAGAATCAACAACAAGTGGAACACAATTGTGAAGTTGAACGAAATTTATTGGTTATTTTACATTTTTGTGGAAATTCAAAAACTGAAAAGTAGGGCGGGCAATATTATTTGGCCCCTTTAACTTTATACTTTGTTGCGCCACCTTTTCCTGCGATTACAGCTGCAAGTTGCTTGGGGTATGTCTCTATCAGTTTTGTACATCGAGAGACTGAAATTCTTGCCCATTCTTCCTTGGCAAACAGCTCGAGCTCAGTGAGGTTTGATGGAGATCGTTTGTGAACAGCAGTTTTCAGCTCTTTCCACAGATTCTCGATTGGATTGAGGTCTGGACTCTGACTTGGCCATTCTGACACCTGGATACGTTTATTTGTGAACCATTCCATTGTAGATTTTGCTTTATGTTTGGGATCATTGTCTTGTTGGAAGTCAAATCTCCGTCCCAGTCTCAGGTCTTTTGCAGACTCCAACAGGTTTTCTTCAAGAATGGTCCTGTATTTGGCTCCATCCGTCTTCCCATCAATTTTAACAATCTTCCCTGTCCCTGCTGAAGAAAAGCAGGCCCAAACCATGATGCTGCCACCATGTTTGACAGTGGGGGATGGTGTGTTGAGGGTGATGAGCTGTGTTGCCTTTACGCCAAACATATCGTTTGGCATTGTTGCCAAAAAGTTCGATTTTGGTTTCATCTGACCAGAGCACCTTCTTCCACATGTTTGGTGTGTCTCCCAGGGGGCTTGTTGCAAACCTTAAACAACACTTTTATGGATATCTTTGAGAACTGGCTTTCTTCTTGCCACTCTTCCATAAAGGCCAGATTTGTGCAGTGTACGACTGATTGTTGTCCTATGGACAGACTGTCCCACCTCAGCTGTAGATCTCTGCAGTTCATCCAGAGTGATCATGAGCCTCTTGGCTGCATCTCTGATCAGTCTTCTCCTTGTTTGAGATGAAAGTTTAGAGGGACGGCCGGGTCTTAGTAGATTTGCAGTGGTATGATACTCCTTCCATTTCAATATGATCGCTTGCACAGTGCTCCTTGGGATGTTTAAAGTTTTGGAAATCATTTTGTATCCAAATCCGGTTTTAAACTTCTCCACAACAGTATCACGGACCTGCCTGCTGTGTTCCTTGGTCTTCATGATGCTCTCTGTGCTCAAACAGAACCCTGAGACTATCACAGAGCAGGTGTATTTATACGGAGACTTGATTACACACAGGTGGATTATATTTATCATCATTAGGCATTTAGGACAACATTGGATCATTCAGAGATCCACAATGAACTTCTGGAGTGAGTTTGCTGCATGAAAAGTAAAGGGGCCGAATAATATTGCACGTCCCACTTTTCAGTTTTTGAATTTCCACAAACATTTAAAATAACCAATAAATTTTTGTCAACTTCACATTTGTGTTCCACTTGTTGTTGATTCTTCACTAAAAATGTACATTTGGTATCTTTATGTTTGAAGCATGATATGTGGGAAAAGGTTGAAGTTTCAGGGGGCCGAATACTTTTGCAAGGCACTGTATAAGGCAACTTGCTTTTAATCTATTATTGCTTTTGACATTTAATCTAATCCTCTAATAGGTCGATTTTTAACGTAAAAAGATTGTCTATCTTTGCAAACTGTTTGAAAATCGATTATTTTGTGTATGCAGCTACTGTATATATGTCTACATTTGTTTTCATGGGTGCAGACTGCAATCTGTCCCCTGACATGCTGAATGTTTTAGCAGACAGATTACAATATCACTTTTTTTTTGTCTGACTACAAAGTTTGTAGTCTGTAGCCATGGAAACACATAAGTCTGCACAGCAGTTGTAAACCCAATATAGTGACAGACTATATGTAAAGTTTCTTGTATTGTACATGTTTTCTTTCTGTGTTTGTTCTCTCTAAGGCTTATCTGTCGATAATGTTCAATGTATATAATCAGTATCCAAGTTTTTTGCAGCCGTCCCTTGTGAGTACTCAGTTGAATGGTTATTTTATTTTTTACTTTTGTTCTGTCACTTACTTTTCAGTAACTTTATTTTTGCTGTTTAATCTGAGAGAGCCCGATTCCAACGATGTGGCTCTTTGGAACAGTTTTGATGGAATCCCTGTTTTCTCTGCCGCAGAGCTCTGAATGCCGAGCTGTGTATAACCCCGCCCACCCCTCTGATTGGCAGCTTCCTGTGCATTGTCAGCAAGCTGAGGGGGTGGGGCTACACAGGTTAGCTGGACTGCCTGGCGCAGTATTCCTAGTCCTGTAGTGATAATCTCCTACTGATAAAACACTCGTTGTATTGAAACTACAACACACAGCCTAGTATATGACACATCCTTGGAATTGGGGTCTCTTTCCTAACATCATGCTGCTTTCAGATTAAATATTAAAAGCCTTCCCTTTAACTTTTGATGGAGCTGAAGGAAGACACAGACATTCTGTAACACGTTCTATTGAAAGGACAGTTACAGTTCTCCATAGAAGTTTACGAGCACCAACTGCCCCTTTTAGATGTAGCAGGTGAGGCATCCATTCTGGCCGAGCGGTCATGGCCTCATAGATCAGACTGATCGGTTTGCTAGGGAGATGGATACCTATCGTCTGGCCAGGCAGTCAACAGATAGCCCAAAAAGGGGCAAGTTACTGATGAGGAAAAGCCATCAACGCCGATATTAAACAATACTCAAGAATTCGCCTTCAGAACCTTTGTGATTTCGCTTTATATTCAATTATTTTTTTTTATACCTGTATTATATCCATGTCAACAGATAAAAGTGTGATCGTAGATGGCGAGTTCTTAGTATTTAAAAAAAAAGTCCTTTGTGTTGTGTTTTATGTGAATGATCTGATATTATTGTAGTTGGGTCTGTGTCTTTTATCATTTGATGCAATGTGTTTGATGGACAGATGTAGCAGAGCTGATTGGATTTGTGCGTTTAAGCCCCATGTCTGAACAAGGCCTAACGCTGTAGGTTTATCTGCAGTCCTATGTAAAACGCAGATGAATGCAAGGTGCAAACAACTTCTTGCCAAATGAACGGGCTCGGCTCTGCTACATTTGTAGGCAGATCATTAGACCCAGTGGGGTTGGTTGGATTATCGGAGGGAAATGTGGACGTGATGGCGATCATCACTTAGATGCGTGTAATTTATTTTTCTACATCGGTTAATAACGAACCTATTTTCTATAGATAACATTTGTGCACCAAAGTCATCTGTTTTATTCTGCTTCTGAAGAAATAAAGGAATCTGTGTGTCATGAATGTATCTGTGTTTGCTGGGAACATCGGGGGAGTTGGTTATTCGGCCACATGGCTGTAAGGCCATGTTCACACTTTGCGGGTTTTCCCGCGGATCCGCGGCGATTTTGATGCTGCGGGTCCGCAGCAGTTTCCATAGCGTTTACATTAACATGTAAACCCTATGGAAACCGCAGTGCACATGCTGCGGGAAAAACCGCGCAGAAACGCAGCGGTTTACAACCCGCAGCATGTCACTTCTTTGTGCAGAATCGCGGCGATTCTGCACACATAGGAATGCATTGATCCGCTTACTTCCCGCATGGGGCTGTGCCCACGTTGCGGGAAGTAAGCGGCTAATGTGCGGGTGGTACCCGGGGTGGAGGAGAGAAGACTCTCCTCCAGGCCCTGGGAACCATATTTGGGGTAAAAAAAAGAATTAAAATAAAAAATCATGTTATACTCACCTCTCAGCGCTGCACGCGGCCGGCCGGTCAGAGTTGCTGTGCGAACAGGACCTGCGGTGACGTCGCGATCACATGACCGTGACGTCGCGGTCACATGACCGTGACGTCACGAAGGTCCTTCTCGCACATCATCTTTGGAACCAGACCGCCGGGTGCAGCGCCGAGGAGATCGAGACTGAGATGGTGAGTATATAAACTTTTTTTTTTATTTTAACATTACTATTGATGCTGCATATGCAGCATCAATAGTATAGGCGGAAACCCACAGCTGAAACCGCAGAACAAACCGCGATAAATCTGCAGGGATAACCGCAGCGGTTTTGCCCTGCAGATTTATCAATTCCGCTGCGGGAGAACCCGCAGAGCACACCGCAAAGTGTGCACATAGCCTAATTGGGCTGCACAGTAAGGTGTTATCTCAGCATGATCGGGTGCTAACAGAGTGACTTTGGCGTGCTCGAAAAATATCTTTGAGTCCCCCCGGCTGCACGTCTCATGGCTGTTCGACAGCCGCCACACATGCAGGGATTGCATAACAGACAGACAATCCCTGCATGTGTTGCGGCGGTCGAACAGCAGTGAGACATGCAACCTCGGGGACTCGGAACATATTTTTCTACACTTGGTTAGCGCTGGAGCATGCTCAGATAACACCTTATTCGATCACGTTCGTACATCACTAGTCTTAGTGTGTCTGTTCCTCTTTCACTCTTCTTTCCGTGTCTTCCCTTTCATAAACTTTAACCGGGAGCTGCTATCTGATTCCTCAGTGAAATGGCACTGCTTTTTAGTAAGTTATAAAGGTAGGGGTTGGAAGAAGTGGCTCACAAGTGGAGAAAGGCGCATATTTCTCTGAGATATTTTACAGCTCTGAAGCCGTACTGTCCACATCTCTATGACTGAAAGCCAGAGGCTGCTGGGAGGAATAACGTTCATTTCCTCCCTTCAGCCCGGCTTTCAGTGCAGGCGCTGAGTTGCTTCTGAAGGCTATTAACCTCCAGATTAACCCTATATCTGCAGGATAATAGTGTTGTTATTCACACAGGTTCCCTTTAAAAAGCTACTTTCATTTCAACAAACATTTCCTGAATTAATTGTACCATAAACTTTGTGATATCACTCATCAGCGATATATGCTCCTTTCTCCATTTACTAGCCACTTCTTCCAACCCCTACCCTTTAGAGCTCATTCCCTTTAAACTAGCAAGTCAACAATTTTATTTCTTCAAGCCCCTTAGCTATTGTTATATTGTGCAAAGTGTATTTATTAATATCCTTATACTTTGTATAGTCTATTAATGACAATCCACTGCTGATAAAACTGTGATTTTATCAAAACTACAGCAAGCAGCTCAGTAAGTGACACATCGCTGGAATTAGAGTCTCTGCCCCTACATCAGGCTGCTCTCAGATTAGGCAAAAACCTGGTGCCAGATTCCCTTTCAGTTCTAGTAAGTTTTCCACTTATGGTCAATGAACTTCTTCTTGAAGGAGGCGACCCATGCTAGTCAAGTATCTGACAACCCTAGAAATCCTCTTCAGAATTGTCCATGGTTACATTGTGTATTTGGTTTTTGCACCCCAACCTCTCATTTTTCCATTGTTATATGGAAGGCGATATAATTTTACGTAATAAAGACTCACAGCATGAATGAAGCTGATCACAATCGCAGACCCCAGCGTCAGATGTTTTTCTCCTTGTGGTTACCTTTGTGGTCGATTCTCGGCAGCGGAAGCTACCTGCTTCTCGTGCACATTTTCCACTAGCGCGCCGTTATTTACATGAAGTCTCTATGAGCGTCTACGCTGCATCCCCACCCCTTCGATACTCTGTCTCTCAGCATTTTTAACACTAAAGTTTTAAAAAGGACCTTTTTATTTATTTTATTTTTTATCTAAACTTCTCCAGTTCCTGCTGCTCCACTGATTCCGAAACAGTTTTTCTTTTTTTCCTGTGCCCCTCCGTTCCAAAGTTATAGCCCCCTGGAAATGTAACTTCAAGCAACTGGGCGTGTACCACAACTCCTCTGTGGGCGTGGCCATGTTTTGATTGGCTGGCATCAGAAGAGAAAAAGAGAAGTTCTGTGGTACACTCCCAGTGTTCTGAAGGGAAAATTTGCATATTTATTACCGGGGGGTCATAACTTTGGAATGGAGGGGCACAGAAGAAAAAGAAAAACTGTTCCAGAATCAGGCAAGCAGCGGCAATTGTAGTAGGTACTAAGTTTACATTTTAAAAAAATCCATTAAGATCCCTTTTAAGTGGTTGCAAACTCCTTTGATACTATTGACCCATCCTTAGGCAAGGCCTGACATTCGACACTCGCACCAATCAGCTTCTTACAGTATACGATGTGTGGCTGCTAAGTAAAATAGTTCAACTCTTATTCACTTTAATAGAAACTGAGCAGTAGTACCCCAGAACGGCCACTACACAGTGTAGCCAGGTGTTGGACCCCTTGCCGATCTGATACTGATGACCTAAGTAGCAGACAATCCCTTTAAATGCTTTCCTCCTAATGTGCCCATTGCTGCCCCATAGTTGCTGTTGAGGCTGGCACCAAGTTCTGGTTTACTGATATACATTTTTTTTTTCTGGTTATTTTAATGCTCTGTTGCATTTTGGAGATACTCATAGAAAAATAAAAAAATTTAAAATTATATAAAATAATATAAAAAATATATATATATATTTTTTTACACGCATCAAGTAAATATATGAATAATATATATTTTTTATTATATATGTAAAAAATATATATATGTAAAAATATGTATTTATGTATTTGTATTTATATGGAAACAGAGAATAAATATATTAATAATAATAATATATATATATATATATATATATATTTTTTATTTTTTTTAGGTATAGGCCATAATCTATCTGGTCCAGGCATCTTCATGTTCTGTCTGTCAGTTGTCCGGCCATAAGGAGGCTACCGCCAACTTTCACATTTACAAGCCAGAATCGTAGTGTTTGTCTTTTTTGGTAGATCCTTAAGTTCCGATGTGCAAAAACAATACTTCTTTTTTCTACATTTTTCCTCACCAAAATGATACTATAGTAATCTGATCTGGGATATCATGCGTTTTTGCTGCAGATTTGAAACGATGGATTTTCCTAGTGCAGAGATGCTGGGATTCACCACTTAAAAGCGCAACTGTGTTTTTTTACATATATTTTAAAGATGTGTGTTTAAAAAATCCCCCACCAAATAAAGCAAATAAATCCCGTCCGCTTTGCTTGAACGATTAAGCTCATCAGATTTTCTGCAGAATAAATGCAGCATTTACGCGATGTGTGAACATGGGCTGAAACTGATCCTATCGGAGTCATTACATGTCAGCTGCTGGGTGTCCTCAGAGATGTCAGCCAGTGTCGCGCTGTAGGGAACATGTTCCCGAGGATCGTCCTTCATCTATGCAAACCATGTTCCTGTCTGCTTGTAATTGAATGCTAATCCTTTATTGTTCTCATTGTGCACACATGACAGATCATCAATAACCTGAAAGGTTATGTGACCCCAAAAAGCCTCTGTCACTCCAGCTCTAATCCCTGTCCAGCCTCGCTCCCTCTTGCTTGAATGACGGCCTCTATGCTGTGTGACTTCAAAGGGTCCATACTAGAAGAAGAAGGAGGATGAGGTGCTGAACGGGGAATAGAGCTGGAGTGACGGAGGCCATTTATTCCGGAGCTAATAGCTATGTCAAACTCATTTTTCCACGCACCATAATTCAACCTGTCAATGGCGGGTGATGATCGCCAACAACCATTGGGTAGTTCACAAGCAATGAAACCCACATTGTGCGGTCGGAAATTAGAAAATGTAATTTAAAGTGTGTAAATCCGACCTCAGATGATAGTTCTGATACATTTAGAGCTTCTCATTCACGAATGTGTGTGTGTGTGTATATACCACCGAGACTCGCCCCCTGCCTTTTTCCTAATATGTTCACACAGTGTTAACCACATCAATATGTGACAATGACGGCGCCGGCCGACATGAGCCCACCTGTATCACTGCACCCGCATCATTGCACCCGTATCACTGCACCCGCATCATTGCACCCGTATCACTGCACCCGCATCATTGCACCCGTATCACTGCACCCGCATCACTGCACCCGCATCATTGCACCCGTATCACTGCACCCGCATCATTGCACCCGTATCACTGCACCCACATCACTGCACCCGCATCATTGCACCCGCATCACTGCACCCGCATCATTGCACCCGCATCATTGCACCCGCATCATTGCGCCCGCATCATTGCACCCGCATCACTGCACCCGCATCATTGCACCCGCATCACTGCACCCGCATCACTGCACCCGCATCATTGCACTCGCATCACTGCACTCGCATCACTGCACTCGTATCACTGCACCCGTATCATTGCACCCGTATCACTGCACCCGCATCACTGCACTCGCATCGCTGCACTTGTATCACTGCACCCGCATCATTGCACCCGCATCACTGCACTCGCATCGCTGCACTCGTATCACTGCACCCGCATCATTGCACCCGTATCACTGCACCCGCATCACTGCACCCGTATCACTGCACCCGCATCATTGCACCCGCATCACTGCACCCGCATCACTGCACCTGCATCACTGCACCCGCATCATTGCACCCGTATCACTGCACCCGCATCATTGCACCCGCATCACTGCACCCGCATCACTGCACTCGCATCACTGCACCCGTATCACTGCACCCGCATCATTGCACCCGCATCACTGCACTTGCATCACTGCACCCGCATCACTGCACCCGCATCCCTGCACCCGTATCACTGCACCTGCATCACTGCACCCGCATCACTGCACTCGTATCACTGCACCCGCATCACTGCACTCGTATCACTGCACCCGCATCCCTGCACCCGTATCACTGCACCCGCATCCCTGCACCCGTATCACTGCACCCGCATCACTGCACCCGTATCACTGCACCCGTACCATTGCACCCGTATCACTGCACTCGCATCACTGCACCCACATCACTGCACCCGTATCACTGCACCCGCATCATTGCACCCGTATCACTGCACCCGTATCACTGCACCCGTACCATTGCACCCGTATCACTGCACTCGCATCACTGCACCCACATCACTGCACCCGCATCACTGCACCCGTATCTTTGTGTGTGACAAAGGAGATTCTTAATGAACCGCAGCGAGGAATCCAGCGGTGCCAAACTTCGGCTATGTGCACATTAAGGCTACTTTCACACTAGCGTTAACTGCATTCCGTCACAATGCGTCGTTTTGCTGAAAAAACGCATCCTGCAAAAGTGTTTGCAGGATGCGTTTTTTCGCCATTGATTAACATGAAGCGACGCATTGTGACGGATTGCTACACGTCGCACCCGTCGTGCGACGAATGCGTCGTGCAGTGGCGGACCGTCGGGAGCAAAAAACGCTACATGTAACGTTTTTTGCTCACGACGGTCCGCTTTTTCCGACCGCGCATGCGTGGCCGGAACTCCGCCCCCACCTCCCCGCACTTCCCCGCACCTCACAATGGGGCAGCGGATGCGCTGGAAAAATGCATCCGCTGCCCCCGCTGTGCGGCGGGGACAACGCTAGCGTCGGGGACCTCGGCCCGACGCACGGCGACGGGCCGAGCCCGACGCTAGTGTGAAAGAAGCCTAAGTGTTTGGTGCAGAAATGTCTCTTGGCAGGAAAAACGCTGCATAAAATAGGCTGCTTTTTTTTTTTTAATGTGCGCTTTTGGTGCAGATTTTTCCCCACTCATTATTATTAAGGGTGAAATCTGCAGCATAATTGCTGAAAGAATTGATATTCTCTGTAAGTCACAAATAAGCAGCGAGTGCACGAGACTTCAGGATTCTCATTGACTTTGCTGGGACTAGGAAATCCTTCAAGTTTTACTGGCAAATCGGCACAAACAAAAGATCTGCAATGTGTACACAGGCCCTTAAAGGGATCCTGACGGCTGATCCGTGCTGCCCGAACCATAGCCATATGCTTTTCTGTGAAATGCTGCAGGGTGTCAGGCCGGAGAGTACTACATGCGATATGCTACTGACCCCCGGCTCCTGCTCTGCAGCCAAGTGTCCGTGCATCCGAGAATCGGAGCGCAGGCGCAGAGGAGACGGAGAAAAATAATTTTGCCGGCGTCCTCAGGAATCGCACTGCACTCCGATACGGGAGTATAAAGTGAGGATTGCAGCATTTAAAGGGAATGACAGCAGAATTTCACCCCCCCAAAACTATTTAGACGTGTGGCCCTTTCAAGGAGAGGTCCATCAATACCTTTACATGGCCGGTCCATTCCTCCGTTACTGAGAAATCCGCTTCTGAATTGATGTGAAAATGAGACTAAAAGCCTCCGTTACTCCAGCTCTACTCCCCACCCAGCATTGCCTCCTCCTCCTTGGCTGATGTCACACAGCATAGAGGCTCTGAGTCAAGCAAGAAGGGGCGGGGCCGGACAGGGAATAGAGCTGGAGTGACGGAGGCTTCAGATCTACCATAGCTGTTTAGCCTCATTTGCATATCAATAAAACCACTGATTTCTCAGTAACGGAGATGTAAAGCTATTGCTGGACTTGTCTTTAGAAGAGCCACACGTACATACAGTTTGTGGAGTGAAAGATTAGCTTGTTGTTATTTTATAAGGGGGTTGAGAGCTGGTTCAGGGATAGGAAACAAAGGGTGGTTATTAATGGAGCACACTCGGACTGGGTTGCGGGTAGCAGTGGGGAACCACAGGGGTCAGTATTGGGCCCTCTTCTTTTTAACATTTTTATTAATGACCTTGTAGGGGGCATTCAGAGTAGAATTTCAATATTTGCAGATGACACTAAACTCTGCAGGGTAATCAATACAGAGGAGGACAATTTTATATTACAGGCTGATTTATGTAAACTAGAAGCTTGGGCTGATAAATGGCAAATGAGCTTTAATGGGGATAAATGTAAGGTCATGCACTTGGGTAGAAGTAATAAGATGTATAACTATGTGCTTAATTCTAAAACTCTGGGCAAAACCGTCAATGAAAAAGACCTGGGTGTATGGGTGGATGACAAACTCATATTCAGTGGCCAGTGTCAGGCAGCTGCTACAAAGGCAAATAAAATAATGGGATGCATTAAAAGAGGCATAAATGCTCATGAGGAGAACATAATTTTACCTCTATATAAGTCACTAGTGCGACCACACTTAGAATACTGTGCACAGTTCTGGTCTCCGGTGTATAAGAAAGACATAGCTGAACTGGAGCGGGTGCAGAGAAGAGCGACCAAGGTTATTAGAGGACTGGGGGGTCTGCAATACCAAGATAGGTTATTACACTTGGGGCTATTTAGTTTGGAAAAACGAAGGCTAAGGGGTGATCTTATTTTAATGTATAAATATATGAGGGGACAGTACAAAGACCTTTCTGATGATCTTTTTAATCATAGACCTGAGACAGGGACAAGGGGGCATCCTCTACGTCTGGAGGAAAGAAGGTTTAAGCATAATAACAGACGCGGATTCTTTACTGTAAGAGCAGTGAGACTATGGAACTCTCTGCCGTATGATGTTGTAATGAGTGATTCATTACTTAAATTTAAGAGGGGACTGGATGCCTTTCTGGAAAAGTATAATATTACAGGGTATATACACTAGATTCCTTAATAAGGCGTTGATCCAGGGAACTAGTCTGATTGCCGTATGTGGAGTCGGGAAGGAATTTTTTTCCCCAATGTGGAGCTTACTCTTTGCCACATGGGTTTTTTTTGCCTTCCTCTGGATCAACATGTTAGGGCATGTTAGGGCATGTTAGGTTAGGCTATGGGTTGAACTAGATGGACTTAAAGTCTTCCTTCAACCTTAATAACTATGTCACTATGACTATAGCAGTTGAGTTTTCTGAGCAGTGGATGATCCCTTTAAGGAATTTATGTCTCTTTGTTGTAATATAATGATTTTGCTCATGGTTCTGTTTTATCAATTTTGCATTATTTATTTGTAAGTATCGCAGCTGTTGTTCGTAACCAATTACACACCTGCTTTTATTTTTCATTTTTTTGTTGGCAAAATGGCAATTGGATAACTGAATGGTTGCTATGGACAACTGCCCTTAAAGTTAGTGCAAAAACTAGAGCAATTTGTTATAGCAACCGGCTTCCGCAGTAAAAGCTGGAGTCTGATTGGTGACAAAGGCAAATTGTTCTAGTTTTTACGCTCTAACTTGGCAACCAATCAGATCACAGCTTTAATGTGCTACTCAAATATAAGCTGTGATCTCATTGGTTGCTAAGGACGACTGTTCCCAAAGTTAGGGAAAAAGCCAAAGCGATTTTCTATAGCGACCAATCAGACTCCAGCTTTTATTTCTGCAGCACATTAATTCACATTAAAGCAGAAATCTGATTGGTTACTGTTATATTCAGTTGTAAAGGAAAGTGTGCGCCCAGGAGTCAGGACGCCCCGCCCACTCCTCCCCGTTATAATAAGCCGCGAGCAGAGCCGGTATGGAGCAGTCATTGCCGCTGATGGAGGCTGCGGGGCTGCGGGCGATCACCGGGCTGCTGCTCCTCACACTCCGCGCTCTGCTGCCTGACCGGGCTGCCGCCTCTGCGTGTCCTGCGGAGCAGTATCCGGAGACCTCCGGGGGTCGGGACGTGTGCTGCAACTACTGCGACGCAGGTGGGACCGGGGGGACTGGGGGGATATGTACAGGGGGGGGGGGGGGGGGCGGGTGGTGAGAGGGGACGGATACAGTGATATCCCCTCATTACTGTACACGGGCGGTGTGCGCTCACCACAGAGGAGACGGCAGAAGCTCCGCTATATACAGGGGGCAGCTCCGCTATATACAGGGGACAGCTCCGCTATATACGGGGGGCAGCTCCGCTATATACGGGGGACAGCTCCGCTATATACAGGGGACAGCTCCGCTATATACAGGGGGCAGCTCCGCTATATACAGGGGACAGCTCCGCTATATACAGGGGGCAGCTCCGCTATATACAGGGGGCAGCTCCGCTATATACAGGGGACAGCTCCGCTATATACGGGGGACAGCTCCGCTATATACAGGGGGCAGCTCCGCTATATACAGGGGACAGCTCCGCTATATACAGGGGACAGCTCCGCTATATACAGGGGACAGCTCCGCTATATACGGGGGGCAGCTCCGCTATATACGGGGGACAGCTCCGCTATATACAGGGGGCAGCTCCGCTATATACAGGGGGCAGCTCCGCTATATACGGGGGACAGCTCCGCTATATACAGGGGGCAGCTCCGCTATATACAGGGGGCAGCTCCGCTATATACAGGGGGCAGCTCCGCTATATACAGGGGACAGCTCCGCTATATACGGGGGGCAGCTCCGCTATATACGGGGGACAGCTCCGCTATATACAGGGGGCAGCTCCGCTATATACAGGGGGCAGCTCCGCTATATACGGGGGACAGCTCCGCTATATACAGGGGGCAGCTCCGCTATATACAGGGGACAGCTCCGCTATATACGGGGGACAGCTCCGCTATATACAGGGGGCAGCTCCGCTATATACAGGGGACAGCTCCGCTATATACGGGGGACAGCTCCGCTATATACAGGGGGCAGCTCCGCTATATACAGGGGACAGCTCCGCTATATACGGGGGACAGCTCCGCTATATACGGGGGACAGCTCCGCTATATACAGGGGGCAGCTCCGCTATATACAGGGGGCAGCTCCGCTATATACAGGGGACAGCTCCGCTATATACGGGGGACAGCTCCGCTATATACAGGGGGCAGCTCCGCTATATACAGGGGACAGCTCCGCTATATACGGGGGACAGCTCCGCTATATACAGGGGGCAGCTCCGCTATATACAGGGGACAGCTCCGCTATATACGGGGGACAGCTCCGCTATATACGGGGGACAGCTCCGCTATATACAGGGGGCAGCTCCGCTATATACAGGGGGCAGCTCCGCTATATACAGGGGACAGCTCCGCTATATACAGGGGGCACAGCACTGGGAATTATCAGAATCATTTACTCTGTAACATTAAATTCACCGTAAAGTACGGTATCTATCATTTAGCTATCTATCTATCTATTATTCTTTCTTTCTTTCTCGCTTTCTCTTTCTTTCTTTTTCTTTCTTTCTCGCTTCTTTCTTTCTTTCTTTCTTTCTTTCTTTCTTTCTTTCTTTCTTTCTTTCCCTCTCTCTCCTCTCTTTTTCTCTACTCCACTTCTTTCTCTTCTCTTTTTTTTTTTCTCTTCTCCTTTCCTCTTTCCCCTTCCCCTCGCTCTTTTAAAGCTATCACTTTCTAGCTGCATAAAATAAACCCTGGCATTAGTTGCAGGTGAAGCGATTTCTTTATCCCGTGCCTCCATGTGCATTTGCTGCCTTTTTCTTATTTTACATATAGTAGTGAGTACAGTAGTTCCAGGATCTGTGACTCTTGCGGCCACTTTTTCTTGGCTTGCTGTTGCTTTGTTTTTCCATATATTTTTCTATTATATCTTGATATATATCGTCTAATCTCACTGTCTGTCTAGATATCCAGATCTAGGGGAAGGCAGCACTGCTGACTCCGACTGAAATGTCGCATTGGGAATAAAGTCCACAATTGTTTGCGCCATTTGTCACCTTCCTTTATATTCGGACATTTCCTATTTTTGTGTTACATTCATATCATGACTCTGATGTGTCGCTATGTGGCGTCCATATTACACGAGCCGTCCTCCTTGTGAATCGTCATTTAAGATAAACTTCTATGTAATTTCCCCAGAAGTTGGAAGTGGAAATATCAAATCCTGTTGATGATCAGATATCAGTCTGTGACTTCCTATTGTGATACATGTAAAGTGCAGCCTGCGCCTTTAAGGCTCCTGTGTGTGGGGGTGCGGGATGGGGGTGAGGATGTTTTTTTCGTTTTTTTCTTGAGATAAATATAGTTCACATTCACTATACAGAGATCTGCAGACGTTGCACCTTTCATAGTGAAAAGCAGACAAAGGGGGAAATCCCGAAAAGAAAGGGACTGGTCTTGTGCTCGCACATTCCGCTATGGCTGCGGATCTGCCGCTCATTGCTGGATTTAGCGGAAGAACCACCTAAATGTGTTACCTCCTTATATTATATCCTTTCCATATTCCCTATTCATAGTAGTCTCCACACTCAGAATCTCTCTATTTCCCATTAAAGGAAGCCACTAATTTATTATTATTATTATTATTATTATTATTATTATTATAATTTAGGGGAATCTGTCATCAGGATTTCATTCCCCCCCAAAAAAAAACTATATGTGCCTGTAGTGCTTTAAAAAACTAGTCCATTAATACCTTTACATAGCCGGTCTATTACTGAGAAATCAGCATTCGATTTGATATGCAAACGATGCTTAAGAGCTATGGTAGATCTGAA
The DNA here is from genome assembly GCF_051348905.1 of Ranitomeya variabilis. Classification (NCBI taxonomy): domain Eukaryota; kingdom Metazoa; phylum Chordata; class Amphibia; order Anura; family Dendrobatidae; genus Ranitomeya; species Ranitomeya variabilis. Next base: position 291,029,977 of record NC_135235.1, read on the forward strand.
GCCTCCGTCACTCCATCTCTATTCCCCGCCCAGCACCTTGATTGACAGCTCCTTTGCCTGAAGTCACGCAGTATAGAGGCTGTCAGTCATGCAGGAGGACGTGGCACTTAGCTGGGAGTAGAGCTGGAGTGACAGAGGCTTCAGATCTACAAATAGCTCTCCAGCCTAATTCCCATATCAATGACATCAGCAGGACCCATTCACCCCTGGCGGGTCCGTGCACTGCTTTCCGATTATTATGGCCGTCTGACTGCGTCCTAAAAGTTTCACATTGTACAGTACAGGGGGCAAACTGTGGTCAAACCTCGCTGTAAGTGTACAATTTCACTGCGGCACCCCTGCAGGAGAAATTAAGCATTACACAGTACAGTATAATCCTAAAACATGACCCACAACGCATATTCGAGAAAAAGTAACAATTTTATTTAATCAGAATAATAACAATAACATGAAGAAAATGAAAAAAAAAAAATTCAACAAGATAAAAAAAATAATTAAAATTGCACAGGAGGGGGGTTTGGGAAGAGTTCATTTTCTTCATGTTATTATTCTGATTAAATAAAATTGTGACTTTTTCTCAAAATATGCGTCATGGATCATGTTTTAGGTTTATATTCCAATAGGGTCCTGAACAGAAGAAGCCCCTCTTTTTATATGGCTCATCAATTTAAATGTTGCCAGTATACTCCTTAAAAGAGGGGTGTCCGGTCCTCTGATAAAACTTTGATTCTGAATTCTGAGAGCTTGCGGTGCACACACTGTTAGGATTCACTGGTATTGCCAGCGAGAGCAGGCGGTCATGTGACAGCAGGTATGCAAATTGCACACTTCCGGTCACATTCCGACTAGCCAAGCACATCTAGCCTGCATGTGACTGCACGTATGTAAATTTCATACATGTGACCATCCGCACTCACTGGTGAGTTTTGTCTGAGGACTGGACAATTGCTTTAATTTCCCTTGTGGTGACGCAATCTGTTGCCAAAAAAGTACAATAATATCAAGCTGCGCTCAGAGACAAAGATTATCTAAAGGCGGATAACCCCTATAAGCAAGAAAAAGGCACATTACTCACTGGCTAAAGCTCTGCTGATTGGCACCAATGCGCCAGTGGTTTCCTGCCGGTCTTTGTTTCTTTTCCAGGAGCCAATCACCAGCCTCAGTGATAACCCACCATACTTGCAGGCATCACCGCTGAGGCCAGCGATTGGCTGCAGCTGTCATGTGCTGGTATGACGTCTCATCCCTCCTGACTGATGACCTTATATTTCATACTGTTCCTTGCCCCTTCTTTTTAGGTCAGGAGATATCAGAAATATGCACACAATGGAATAAAGCATCGAAATGTGGAAATTGTAGGGAAAAAAGCTTCAATGAGAAGAATGTCCGAGAAGGCTGTAAGCAGTGCACGTTCTGTAACACAGGTGAGCTAAAAAAATACCAGGGACATGACAGCCCCTTCTAGATTTCTTATTAGGGTTTGTGGGTGACAGAAATGTCCTCCCAACTCAGAATCCAGCTGTTTTAAAGGGTATGTCCTGCTCTGATGGAAACAGTGGCGTGAGTAGAGTCCGATGGGCCCCGTTGCAAGATTTGGACCAGGGCCAAGTGCAAGATCTGTGCCCCATCCTGGTATATATATATATATATATATATATATATATATATATATACCTTATCTTGGGCCCCATCCTGGTTTATATATCCCTCATCCTGGTATATGTATACCATATCTTGGTATATACAGTACAGACCAAAAGTTTGGACACACCTTCTCATTTAAAGATTTTTCTGTATTTTCATGACTATGAAAATTGTAAATTCACACTGAAGGCATCAAAACTATGAATTAACACATGTGGAATTATATACTTAACAAAGTGTGAAACAACTGAAAATATGTCATATTCTAGGTTCTTCAAAGTAGCCACCTTTTGCTTTGATGACTGCTTTGCACACTCTTGGCATTCTCTTGATGAGCTTCAAGAGGTAGTCACCGGGAATGATTTTCACTGCACAGGTGTGCCCTGTCAGGTTTAATAAGTGGGATTTCTTGCCTTATAAATGGGGTTGGGAGCATCAGTTGTGTTGTGCAGAAGTCTGGTGGATACACAGCTGATAGTCCTACTGAATAGATTGTTAGAATTTGTATTATGGCAAGAAAACAGCAGCTAAGGTAAGAAATAACCAAGCGCCACAACTGGTTCACATGAGGACCGCCCCCTGAAAGGAAGACCAAGAGTCACCTCTGCTTCTGAGGATAAGTTTATCCGAGTCACCAGCCTCAGAAATCGCAGGTTAACAGCAGCTCAGATTAGAGACCAGGTCAATGCCACACAGAGTTCTAGCAGCAGACACATCTCTACAACAACTGTTAAGAGGGGACTTTGTGCAGCAGGCCTTCATGGTAAAATAGCTGCTAGGAAACCACTGCTAAGGACAGGCAACAAGCAGAAGAGACTTGTTAGGGCTAAAGAACCCAAGGAATGGACTTTAGACCAGTGGAAATCTGTGCTTTGGTCTGATGAGTCCAAATTTGAGATTTTTGGTTCCAACCATCATGTCTTTGTGCGACGCAGAAAAGGTGAACGAATGGACTCTACATGCCTGGTTCCCACCGTGAAGCATGGAGGAGGAGGTGTGATGGTGTGGGGGTGCTTTGCTGGTGACACTGTTGGGGATTTATTCAAAATTGAAGGCATACTGAACCAGCATGGCTACCACAGCATCTTGCAGTAGCATGCTATTCCATCCAGTTTGCGTTTAGTTGGACCATCATTTATTTTTCAACAGGACAATGACCCCAAACACTCCTCCAGGCTGTGTAAGGGCTATTTGACCAAGAAGGAGAGTGGTGGGGTGCTACGCCAGATGACCTGGCCTCCAGAGTCACCAGACCTGAACCCAATCGAGATGGTTTGGGGTGAGCTGGACCGCAGAGTGAAGGCAAAAGGGCCGACAAGTGCTAAGCATCTCTGGGAACTCCTTCAAGATTGTTGGAAGACCATTCCCGGTGACTGCCTCTTGAAGCTCATCAAGAGAATGCCAAGAGTGTGCAAAGCAGTCATTAAAGCAAAAGGTGGCTACTTTGAAGAACCTAGAATATAAGACTTAATTTCAGTTGTTTCACAGTTTTTTGTTAAGTATATAATTCCACATGTGTTAATTCATAGTTTTGATGCCTTCAGTGTGAATGTACAATTTTCATAGTCACAAAAATACAGAAAAATCTTTAAATGAGGTGTGTCCAAACTTTTGGTCTGTAAAATATATATATATATATATATATATATATATATATATATATATATATATATATATATATATATTACACCCCATCCTAGTATATATGTCCCTTATCCTGGGCCCCATCCTTGTATATACTGTACGTCTCTTATCCTGGGATATCCCCCCATCCTGGTATACGTCCCCATTCTGCCGCTGTTCTTTAAAGGGCCACTGTCACCCCCCCTCCAGCCGTTATAAACTAAAAGAGCCACCTTGTGCAGCAGTAATGCTGCATTCTAACAAGGTGGCTCTTTTAGTTTTAGGTTCAAGCATACCCCAAATAAAACGTTTTTATACTTAGCCACAATTCCTGTCTCTAGCCAGGTAGGCGGGTCCTCACTCCCCAGCTTGGCCAGCTCCTCTGCCGTCACTCACATCTTCCTGCGCTTTCGGCGCAGTGATTGCCCTAATCACATGGCAGTGACATCGCAGGTCCTACAGCTATTTGCTGTGCAGCAGATCCATCCTGGTGTTCTGTGGATGTCTTTTGTTCTCTGGTATCAGCCATTACATCAGACGGCCAGAGCTTACTGCCGGATTTGAAACGATAACAGCGCTGAGGGGGCGGCGCCGAAAGCGCAGGAAGATGTGAGTGACGGCAGAGGAGCTGGCCAAGCTGGGGAGGGAGGACCCGCCTACCTGGCTAGAGACAGGAATTGTGGCTAAGTATAAAAACGTTTTATTTGGGGTATGCTTGAACCTAAAACTAAAAGAGCCACCTTGTTAGACTGCAGCATTACTGCTGCACAAGGTGGCTCTTTTAGTTTATAACGGCTGGAGGGGGGTGACAGTGGCCCTTTAATGCATAGAAAAAAACTATTATACTTACTTTTGCTCCGCTCCCCAGCCGCATGGCGTCCTATTCTGAAGCCGGAAGTTGACTTTAACATGCAATCAATGGGAGTGGATGATGTCACTGCCATGCACCCCCGGTCACATACACACCAAAATCAACTGCTGGCCTCTGATTGGCCGGCAGATTGTATTGCAGCGGGGCACCGCAATGCAGTTCAGTTAAATGTACACCCGAGGATGCACATCCAGTTGAAGTTTGCTCTCTGGCGTCGGCAGACCCCTCACCCACTCATGTCCATTCATGACCACGATCGGCACACCCATGGAGTGAAGTCACTTATTAAACTCTTAATAATTGGGGACACTGGAGGACATGCAAATGAGATAATATAGGAAAGTCACTTCTTCTGATCATGATTTTATTGCCTCCTGATTTGACAGCTTTAGGGAGCATTGAGAAGAAGCCGTGCACGAAAAGCTCAGATGCCGTTTGTGAATGTCCTGAAGGAAGTACAGCAAAAAACAAGCGCAAAACCGCCTGTCTATGTGACAAGGGAAAGGAGATTGTGAATAACAGTATGTGGTGTGCATGGCCATTTATATATAAAGAGTACTAATCAGGAGCAATTTACTGAGCTTCGCTCTGGTCCAGCATCCAGTCTGATCCTACCTGATAGCCGTTCTTCATTTCTGAGCCCGACATCCATGGCCTGACATACTGTGCACCTTTAAGCCTTACCAAGATCCACATATTGTGACAGCGTGCCATGACGCTAGTGTCGGAAGTGCCCATGATATCCAGCCGTGGATCCTGGCCGCAGAAATGAAGAGCAGCTTCCCTGAACTTAGACTGGACTCTGGACCAGGGCGAAGCGAATCGACTACTAATACTATAGTTAAGCCCCTGATGGGAAATAACTGTCACACATCCTAGTCACCAGTTTTAGAAGGTGTGTGGACACTTTTTTCTTTCTATAAATGGGAGTACATGTAGACTAGGTCAGACCAGCTTTATAACTGGCAGCTTTTGGTTATACTACTGTGAATCACTAGGACACTATCAATTTTTTTTTTTTTTTTTTTCAGAATGCCAGCCCTGCAAACCTGGATATTTTTCAGTGGCAGAAAATAGTGTCTGTCAGCCATGGACAAAGTAAGTAATTCAAAAATAAATACAAACCTTCTTATTTAAAAACTTCAAGTTGTTTTCTTGACCCAACTACTGGGATCTTATTCGGCAGAAATAAAGTCTTCATGCCATGACAAATGCTTGATAGAGAAGAGCAGCCGCCCCCGTGGCCACGACGGCTCCAGGGGGCCCCTTTTCTACTGCTCACTTGGGTTGACAAATGTAGAGTATGTTGACCTATGTGATTTTAGTGATTGTTTACCTGGTAGAAAACTACATTTAAAAAAAGGCTTTTTATTATAGGTAAACCATATGAAATAATGTTTCACTTGTAAAAACTGAGCGAACGATTGCAAAACTGCAGCAAGTTGCAGTCAAACCTGGTACAGTTTTCTGATGTAAATTTTGTCATGATGGAAATACTGCAGATGTATTATTATTATTATTATTTATATAGCACCACTAATTCCATGGTGCTGTACATGAGAAGGGGTTACATACAAAATTATAGATATCGTTTACAGTAAACAAATTAACAATGACAGACTGGTACAGAGGGGAGAGGACCCTGTCCTTGCGGACTTACTTTCTACGGGATAATGGGGAAGAGACAGAAGGTCGAGGGTGCGGCAGCTCGGGTGGTGGTGAGGCAGCAGCTCGGGTGGTGGCGAGGTGGCAGCTCGGGTGGTTGTGAGGCGGCAGTTCAGGTGGTGGCGAGGCAGCAGCTCGGGTGGTTGGTGAGGCTGCAGCTCAGGTGGTGGTGAGGCAGCAGAATGGTTATTGCAGGCTGTAGGCTTTCCTGAAGAGATGGGTTTTCAGGTTCCGTTTGAAGGATCCAAATGTGGTGGATAACCGGACGTGTTGAGGCGTGGAATTCCAGAGGATGGGGGATATTCGGGAGAAATCTTGGAGGCGGTTGTGTGAGGAACGAATAAGGCTACTTTCACACTAGCGTTTTTTGCATACGTCACAATGCGTCGTTTTGGCGAAAAAACGCATCCTGCAAAGTCGTCTGCAGGATGCGTTTTTTCCCCATAGACTAACATTAGCGACGCATTGCGACATATCGACACACGTCGCAACCGTCGTGCGACGGTTGCGTCGTGTTGTGGTGGACCACGGGCAGCAAAAAACGTTACATGTAACGTTTTTTTGTGCCGACGGTCCGCCATTTCCGACCGCGCATGTGCGGCCGGAACTCCGCCCCCACCTCCCCGCACCTCACAATGGGGCAGCGGATGCGTGGAAAAACAGCATCCGCTGCCCCCGTTGTGCAGCGCTTGCACAGTATGCGTCGGTACGTCGGGCCGACGCAGCGCGACGGCCCCGTACCGACGCTAGTGTGAAAGTAGCCTTAGTGTGGAGGAGAGTAGGAGGTCTTGGGAGAATCGAAGATTACGTGAGGGAAGATATTGGGAGATTAGTTCAGAGATATATGGAGGGGACCGGTTATGGATGGCTTTGTAGATCAGTGTTTGTAGTTTGAACTGGATTCGTTGGGGAATTGGGAGCCAGTGGAGGGATTTGCAGAGGGGAGTAGCGAGGAGAGAGGTGCATTAGGCGGGCAGCAGAATTAAGGACAGACTGGAGTGGTGCAAGGGTGTTAGCAGGGAGGCCACAGAGGAGGGTGTTACAGTAGTCGAGGCGGGAGATGATGAGGGCATGCACAAGAGTTTTAGTAGATTGTGGGCTGAGGAAGGGACAGATTCTGGAAATATTTTTGAGGTGGAGGCGACAGGAGGTGGCAAGAGTTTGGACTTGCGGTTTGAAGGTCAGGGCAGAGTTGAGAGTTACCCCGAGGCAGCGGATTTCAGGTGCGGGAGAGTGCGTGATGCCATTTACCATAATAGATAGATCAGGTAGGGGGGGATACGTGAGATGGGGGAAAGATAATGAGTTTGGTTTTGTCTACATTGAGTTTCAGGAAGTGAGAGTTGTAAAAGGAGGATATGGCTGACAGACACTCCGGGATTCTGTACAGCAGAGAGGTGACATCTGGGCCAGAGAGGTAGATCTGAGTGTCGTCCGCATATAGATGGTACTGGAAGCCATGGGACTTTGAGTTGTCCTAGGCCAAGGGTATAGATGGAAAAAAGTAGTGGTCCTAGGACAGAGCCTCAAGGGACTCCAACAGAGAGAGGGCGGGATGAGGAGGTAGTGTGGGAGTGGGAAACTATAAATGTGCGGTCGGAAAGGTATGAGGCAATCCAGGACAGGGCAAGGCCTTTGATGCCAAGGGAAGAAAGAATCTGTAGCAGTAGGCAGTGGTCAACTGTGTCGAAGGGAGAGGACAGGTCGAGAAGGAGGAGGATGGAGAACTGTCTGTTAGCTTTGGCTGTGGGTAAGTCATTAGTAATTTTGGTCAGGGCAGTTTCGGTGGAGTGCTTGGGGCGGAAACCAGATTGGAGGTTGTCAAGGAGAGAGTTAGATGAGAGGTGGGAGGAAAGTTGCGCATGGTCTTGCTGCTCAAGGAGTTTTGAAGCAAACAGGAGCAGTGATATGGGGCGATAGCTGGGCATAGCAGTTGGGTCGAGGTTTGTCTTTTTTGAGGATAGGTGTGATTGTGGCATGTTTGAAGGCAGAGGGGAAATTACCAGAAGATAGTGATAGGTTGAAGAGGTGGGTTAGGGCTATCGTAGAAGGGCTGTCACTATGTGTTTCAATCATAGCCTAAGAATTCCTTATTCGTGTAGTCTACCTCCTCTGCTATCCACGTTGCCTGTTTCTTATATTTAAAGGGAATCTGTCAGCAGGTTTTTTCTACCTTATCTGAGAGAAGCATAATGTAGGCAATAAAAATCTGAATCCAACGATGTATCACTTAGATTACTGGGCGCAGCCATTCTGATACAATCAGAGCTTTTAGATTTCGAGTGAAGCAGAGCTGAGAAAGCTAACCCTGCCCACACCACAGCTAACCCTGCCCACACCACAGCTAGCCCTGCCCACACCAGGATTTCTGTGTACAAAGTCCATGTACAGTGAGGTGCCTATCACAGGAACGGGCGTTGCCGGATGGTCCAGCAATAATAAGCTCTTGGTGCTAAAACAATCATTGCACGCAAACAAAACCACAGAGCTTGATAAGAGAGGCGTGGCTGAAATCTGTTTTAATCCCTACAGTATGCTGTCTTCAGATTACATAGCAAAATCCTGCTGACAGATTCCCTTTAAGCTGTACTTTTGATTTTTACATTGCCCTGTTTTTTGCTTTTCAGCTGTAGTGCTAATGGTCAAAACGTCTTAGAGCAAGGATCTGCCGTGATGGACGTGAAATGTACCAAATCCAGCAATGTGATGGTTACAACTCCCACCACTACTTGGACACCAACTTCTTCCAGTTACAGAATAAAAGTATCCAGCCTTCCGAATGTTACAACAACTACTAACCATATCTCGGTCCGTAACACCACCACATCTAGTACAGCATTGCATTGGGGTAAGCCGAGGGGCTTCACTAAGGGAAGGGGGGCAACTGGAACATATATCCAGGGTATTTAGGGCACTTTATCCCTGGGTGAAAGATAGACTAGCTATAATTCTGCCGGTAAATGTAATTTAAAGGGTTTTTTCACGTTTCACGTGCTCATATACTGTAAGTAGGTGGTTGCCCATTTTTGCACAGGAGCCCACCGGAGGATTCTCCTGCTCTCCAGCCGGCCAGTCCAAGCCCACTGGATTCTAAAACTTCAGCAGATCTCAGCCCGTTTCCGTTTGCATTCAGCAAGTCTCAGTTTCCATACAGGGGATTCCAAGAAAATAATGATAGAATAGAGAAATAGAGAGGATAAACCTTCAGACTTTCCTGGTCAGGCTGAAAAATATATATAAATATTTTTCATTTTGGGGTTTTCTGCAGATGTGTTTGTTTTTTCCCACAGGGGAAAATCCTCTTCTGTCTTTTTGTAGTCTTTCCATTTTTGACATAACATAAGAAAGATTATTACTTTCCCATAGCAAAAATCCATATGATGATTGCATGGTAGTCATAGAAGATAATCACACACCGATGACGTCTCCCATTGATGCATCATAAATGTTCATGAGGGAAAAACCCTGAAGAGGAAGGAGGTGGGGGAGAAATCGGAACGAAGCGTTCAGACTGTGGCGAGGATCAGTGTCAGACGGGATCCTATTTCCTGTTCAGCAGCTTCCCCTTGTATTTGGTCTCTACTTTTGCAGACATAATATATTAAGACTTGAGAGACATGGGAATACGGGTGTTTTTTGGTGGAAACTTCGTAACAAAAATGCTGCGGTTTGGTGGCTCTGATTCGTCTTGTTGGGTGAAACCATACTCAGCCGCTCTAAGAAAACTGGTGCAGACCTGTCTGACCGTCCCTTTAATTGTCCATGTCCTGCCAAAGTTTAGATATTAAGGCGTAAGTATATAGCATGGGTGTGTTCGCCTATTGTTTTATGGTTGTGATTTGCAAGCGACGTTTCGGGGGTTCCAGATGTTTACTGACTATATTCATTAAGTTTTAACTTTTTTAAAAGTTGCAAAAGTTTTGCGCAAAGTCCCCCCCTTGTGATTTTATGTATGTCATAATTTATTTTTTTTATCCAACATTTAGAAGACTTTGGGTCTTTTTGTGCTAAAAAGTTGTAAAAAATGGTTAAAGGCAAAGTAGTTTTGCACAAATTTCATCATCCACCACTTGCATCATTTGTCCCGAAACAAACAAATATCGCGAGACAAAAAAATGAAAAGTCACTTAAAAACCCCTGATAATTTATAATTTGGGCCTTCAGTGTTTCAGATCTTGCTTTCCTCGTTAATTAAGATGTAACATAATGTCCTGTTTGTTGTTTCAGGGACTCTGTCATTAATCCTGATCGGGGCCATCCTGCTTGTAGCATCTGCTGGAATAATCCTGACCCTGATAATGCAGACCTATCGTAAGAAGAAGAACAGAGGTTACATCAGTAAGTATGACCCCACAATTCCTTCTTATTAGGGGGCTCAACAGGAGAAAACTAGGCAGTCTTGGCACCTGCCTAGGGCTCTCAGCAAGCTGGGGTCAAGTACAATAAGGCAAGTTGGTTTGAGGGGATGTGTCTGTCTCTTTTGCTGTGTCACACTCGCGCCCAGACTGGTTGGCACGGGGGTGTAGCCCCACTATGCCACAGACCAGACTACCCTGGAACGGGCCGTAACTAAGTAGCTTCCTTGGTCTTCGCTGGAACCTCTGATGGTGAGGTCAGGCTTGTGCGGCAAGACGCTACCAGGTGCTACTCCAGGGTGGTGTCTGGCTGTGGCTGCTGATCCCACAGGGGAACGGAACATAGACAGGCAAGCGGGCACGGCTGGCACTGTGGCAGACACGGCTGGCTCTCTGGCAGACAGACGGGTACAACAGAGACACTGGCAGACAGGCGGATACGGCTGGCTCTCTGGTAGGCAGGCAGGTATGGCTGGCTCTCTGGCAGGACAGGCGGTCAAGGCTGGTACACTGGAAGAACCGGTAGGGACCGGTCTGCAGGCTGGTGTGTAAAACAGGTAAGAACCTGTTCAGACAGGAGGACTTAAGAATAGGTAGAGAAAGACCACAAGAGCGGATGCAGAGCGAAAGCACAGGATCTAGAGCCAAGAATAGAGACACAGGAGGTGGAGCCAGGAGGCGGAGCCAATCACAGAAATGCGGGAGGTAGAGGCAAGAGCAGGAGGTGGAGCCAAGTGCAGAAACGCAGGAGGCGGAGCCAAGAGTGGAAACGCCAGAGGCGGAGCCAAAAGCAGGAGGCGGAACCAAGTGCAGAACTGCAGGAGGCGGAGCAGAGGTGCAGGAGCGGAGCCAGGTAGAACCGCAAGGAGCGGAGCCAGGTAGAACCGCAAGGAGCGGAGCCAGGTAGAACCGCAAGGAGCGGAGCCAGGTAGAACCGCAGAGCGGAGCCGCAAAGCAGAGAAGGGCCACAGAGTGCAGAGCCGAGAGCGGCGAAAAGCAAGACACCGAGTGCAGAGCTGACAGCAGAGCAAAGTCAGAGTGCAGAGCAAGACACAGAGTGCAGAGCCGAGAGCAAAGCCACAGAGTGCAGAGCAAGGTACAGAGTGCAGAGCTGAGAGCAAAACCACAGTGCAGAGCAAGGAGCAAAGCAAGGTCGCAGAAAGCAGAGCAAAGCAAGACACAGAGTACACACAGCAGAGAAAGCAAACCAAGACAGGGATATAAACGAACACAGGAACAGGACTAGACTAAGACAGAGTCAGGAAAGGGACAAAGCACAGAGACACGGACACAGGCCAGGGTACGACGCCCCACTGGGTGGCTACACAAGGACACAGGCCAGGGTGCTACGCCCCACTGGGTGGCGGACATAAGAGTAACAGAGACAGGGTCTGACACCTCAGCAGCTAAGAACTAACTGATGGAGTAAGTTGCACAGGCCCCCACCAATGGGTTGGGATGTCTTAAATACAGGAAGCCTCATGGCAATTGGCCGGGGACACCTTAGCAAGGTGCACATAGTCTCAATAAGACACAGGAGTTGCCGCCCCCTAAGCACACAGACAGAGCATTCACAGTGCAAGCAGCAGACATGAGGCACAGCATGGAGCTGGCAGCAGAGAGAAGTCACAACAAGGCCCAGAGAAGTGAGTGAGTTTGAGTGTAATGCAGGTGGGGGATGGGAGGCCATGCAGCGATGCCACCAGGGTTGTTACATGCTGTCTGTGTTACTAGAGGTAGTGTCACAAGGTCAGAAGTGTCCAGAATTTACTTTTTTACCCCCACTGCTCCCCTGAGAATTCTGGTTTGTTTTTTTTGTTTTAAATCCACCATATGGTTCCAGAGATATAAGCCTCTTTAATTAATGCCATTTTTTGGCTCTTTGAGGAGGCGTGGCTCACAGGATCCTCTGGGGCGTTGCTAACATGATCCTCTGGGGGGGTGTCTCATGGGATCCTCTGGGACGTTGCTAACAGGATCCTCTGCGAGGGTGTCTCACAGGATCCTCTGCGAGGGTGTCTCACAGGATCCTCTGCGAGGGTGTCTCACAGGATCCTCTGCAGTGTGGCTCACAGAATCCTCTGGAGCATGGCCTACAGTATCCTCTGGGAGGGTGGCTCACAGGATCCTTAGGGGTGTGGCTCACAGGATCCTCTGGGGCATGTCATTAGGCTGCTCTGTATTATGCTATAAGCACCGTCAACTTGTAAAGGCTAGGAAAATTATTACCAAATAAAAAAAAAAAATCTTTGGAACCGTATGGCGGATTTAAAAAAAGATAAAAGAAAAATAGATTACTCAGGGGCAGTAGTGGCAATAAAATCAGATACAAAAAAAACAAACAAAACTGCCAACCTATGACCTTGTGACAGGTCCCCCAGTCCTTAGGCCTATTACTACTGTAGACGGGTATGTTACTGAGTCACAAGAATTGATTATCCTTTTATCCAATAATTAAACTGATATTAAACCAGATCTATCACCAGATTTTACAGTACAAACTGAATACATTACTGTGTACATATTAGACCTGATGAGACCGGAGTACTTTCTTTGAAAACCTGAGTCAAAATGGCTATATAATCCTGATTATACGATGAGCATTTTATGAGTCCAATAGTTAGACAGAAAAAAAAAAGTTTCACAAAGAATAATTCAGCCATTCTCATGTGAATTTTCAAAGTAAGTACACCAGCCCCATCAGGGCTAAGATAACCGTTCAATAATGTATGCAGTTTGTATTATGACAGATGTCGTTAGGATCCTATAATCTTATGACAGATCACTAGATTAGATCATCATTTAACCCCTGGGACCTCCACCCATCCGGATAATGAAGGTGCTACAGCCGCCCAATAACCTCGATGTTTGTGCGAAACGCAGTGGTCTTGGTACCCAGCAATTTTACTACAATCCTAAGCTTTAACCTGACACTGGGCACCCAGCTTGGGATCTATTGCAGTATTAAACATTTTATTTTTTTTTAAATTAATTAATTAATTAATTCTTCCCTTTGGTGTCTCTTCCCAGGAGGTGAGAGGTTCCGCGTTCCCGTACAAGAGGAGAGCACGAGTTCTGACTCCAGTCTTCCCAAGGAATGTCCCGCATGACGGAGGTCTCGCGATGGAGCCAGTTCATGGACTCCTTATTACTCACTGGTATCCAGTGGCTTATTCTACGTGACTGCGATGCGGGAGAGATCCATAGACACTCCACCCGAAAATCTCTCCACCAAAACCAATTGTCAAGGATTTAACCTTTTCATGACCAGATCAGTTTAACTTGAAGCTGATTTCCCCCCCCCCCCCCCCCTCGACAGATGTGACTTTATTTTTGTAAAAAGCTGGAAAAAGATACAATTTTAATAATTTAATTTGTTTAATGATGCAAAAAATTAAACATTTTGCTTCTTTCTGATATATGTGATGTTTATGAAGTTTCTACTGATGGCTAGGCCACGTTCAGTATTTGTAAGCCAAAATCAGGAGAGGAAAAATCTGAGGAAAAGTATCATAGAAACTCGTCACCACATTCCCTCATCTGAAATGATTGAGTCAGTTATGCTAATAATTGACAGTGTGAACTGATTCTCACAATGGAGAAGATGGAGAATTATTTTTTCTCCATCTTCTCCATTGTGCCAGTCTGTGGAAATCAGGCTGCACTCAGATGTCATCCGAGTACCGTCTGATGTTTTCTATGGACTCATGCAGCCATGAGACATTCAGCTGCGGGGAATCGAACATAATATTCGAGCACGCCGAAGACACTCGGTTAGCACCTGAGCATGCTCAGATAACAGCTAATCCGACCACGTTCGCTCATCACTAGTCTTATGTGTCTGTGCTATATTTCTTTTACTGAGATAATGACTTTTGGGTTTTCATTGGCTGTAAGCCATAATCATCAACATTAACAGAAATAAACACTTCAAATAGATCACTCTGTGTGTAATGACTCTATATAATATAGGAGTTTCACTTTTTGTATTGAAGAACTGAAATAAAGTAACTTTTAGATGATATTCTAATTTAGTGAAACTCACCTGTAAATGACCCGAGCCTCCATCAATCATGTAAGAAGCCGATCATCTTACTACGAGGCAATTACAAGAAAGAAGAAAAAGGGCCGTTCTTAAAATCGCCCAACTTGTAGCAATGATATAAATATTACCAGCTGCTCCCTTGTTTGCGGCGATTTTCAAGAGTTTTTCCAAAAGTGACGTGGCTTGGGTATACTATTGTTAGCAGGATGAGCAATTATTTTCCATCACGTTCTGTGATGATTCTCGGGGTATTTTCAGAGGGTTTTTTTTCTTTTTAAAGGCGGAAATATCTGACCTGATTTATGAGAGAAATCCAGATCAATTTTTATTTCAGTCTTTTGGTTTCAATATAAAGTTTGGGGCAAATTACAGAAGGAAACCAGAAGGGACATGACACAATGTTTACACTGCTCGTTGTTTACTATACTCATTGTTTACATTGTTCATTGTTTACACTGCCCCTTGTTTGCATTGTTCATTGTTTACATTGCTTTGTTTACTATACTCATTGTTTACATTGTTCATTGTTTACACTGCTCTTTGTTTACTATACTCATTGTTTACACGGCTCATTGTTTGCATTCTTCATTGTTAACACTGCTCGTTGTTTACTATACTCATTGTTTACACAGCTCATTGTTTGCATTGTTCATTGTTTACACTGCTGTTTACTATACTCATTGTTTACACGGCTCATTGTTTGCATTGTTCATTGTTAACACTGCTCGTTGTTTACTATACTCATTGTTTACACAGCTCATTGTTTGCATTGTTCATTGTTTACACTGCTGTTTACTATACTCATTGTTTACACTGCCCCTTGTTTGCATTGTTCATTGTTTACATTGCTCTTTGTTTACTATACTCATTGTTTACATTGTTCATTGTTTACACTGCTCTTTGTTTACTATACTCATTGTTTACACGGCTCATTGTTTGCATTGTTCATTGTTTACACTGCTCTTTGTTTACTATACTCATTGTTTACACGGCTCATTGTTTGCATTGTTCATTGTTTAAACTGCTCTTTGTTTACTATACTCATTGTTTACACAGCTCATTGTTTGCATTGTTCATTGTTTACACTGCTGTTTACTATACTCATTGTTTACACTGCCCCTTGTTTGCATTGTTCATTGTTTACATTGCTCTTTGTTTACTATACTCATTGTTTACATTGTTCATTGTTTACACTGCTCTTTGTTTACTATACTCATTGTTTACACGGCTCATTGTTTGCATTGTTCATTGTTTACACTGCTCTTTGTTTACTATACTCATTGTTTACACGGCTCATTGTTTGCATTGTTCATTGTTTAAACTGCTCTTTGTTTACTATACTCATTGTTTACACTGCCCTTTGTTTACATTGTTCATTGTTTACTTCTCTTTGTTTACTATACTCCTTGTTTACATGTCTCATTGTTTGCATTGTTTACATTGCTTTTTGTTTACTATACTCATTGTTTACACGGCTCATTGTTTGCACTGCTCTTTGTTTACTATACTCGTTAACATGGCTCTTTGCATTGTTCATTGTTTACTAACTCATTGTTGACACTGCCCATTGTTTACATTGTTCATTGTTTGCAGGGCTCATTGTTTACATTAATGGATCTTTGTTTACATGGTTAATTGTTTGCACAGCTCATTGTTTCCACTGTTTATTCTTTACACTTTATGACTTACTCTGCTCATTGTGTACATGGCTCTTTGCTTACATTGTTTAATATTTACACTGCTCATTGTTTACATGTCTCATTGTTTACACAGCTCATTGTTTGCACAGCTCATTGTTTACACAATTCTTTGTTTACACAATTCTTTGTTTACACAGCTCATTGTTTACATGGTTTTTGGAACCCCAAAATCCATGCAAACTGTGTGAAGGTAAACTTCCGGGCAGGTGTACATGGCGATAGATTATTTCATCCCAGCGAATCGGCCCGATAATGCTGCCATATGTCTCTTTACACCTGCTGCAATTTTCAGGCCTTTGTACACACAACACTTTATTTTTTTTTAAAGTGTCAAATTTTGAGCGGATTCCACGAGGGATCCTCCTCAGAGAAGCGACATCTCACTGCGTCATCAGAAAAGAGGTTCAATCTTACTGGATGAACTACAAAGTTGGTTTTCCATTGAATGAATTAGGGAGAGGATTTTGATGAGGATTTTGGAGCAGATCCACTTAAAAAAATCCTCCGTGCCTGATGGGCCAAACACGGCATCCTGACCAACGTGCAAATATAAATCCCATGTCCTGTGCATACAGGTGTAGAAATCTACGGCGTCTCGTGATTCTATTTGCACCTTGAGGTCATATATTTACTTTAGACCATGTTCCCACTATGCATAAAAGCTGCGGTTTTTTCCTGTGTAAATGGCTTGTCTTCGTTCAGAAAACTTTCTTCAGTAAATTGCTTTAATTATTTAAAAAAAAAACTCACCAGGTCCAGCGCCGTCTTTCCGCTGCAGTCTCTGTTGTTTGGCTGCAGCCAATCATTAACTGCAGCGGTTCGTGCCGTATATATAGGCAGAACCCTTGAGCACAGTGATCGGATGTGACCAGTGATGTCTCCACTGCATCTAAAGAGCAAAGACCAAAGCTCTGGCGGAGTGTCGGCCCCGGACCTGGGGAGGGTGAGTAGCACTCGGTTTGTTTTTTAATGATTAACGCAGTTTATACTAGACACTTTAGGATATGTTCACACATTGCGTTTTTGCAGGGTAATTTTTCTGCACCAAAAACCAGATCGGTGGCAGGAAACCACTGAATATTTTATACATCAAATACACAGAAAAAAAAAAAACCACATGTGAACGTATCCTGGTGCGGACTCTTGTTACACAAGTATCACTATTCGTACAGGAGTCCCTGGTGGTGTGAACTGTGTGTCACCCGGGGGTCTCAAGAGAGCAGAAGCTGACAGCTCAGGGGTCATTGTTCCTTCTGTGATCGTCTGTACTGACAGGCCTGTACTCAGCCAGCAGTCAGGATGGCCGAGCGGTCTAAGGCGCTGCGTTCAGGTCGCAGTCTCCCCTGGAGGCGTGGGTTCGAATCCCACTTCTGACAGCAATGGATACTTTTTGTAAAAGAGGAAAATAAACTTATCACAGAATTTAGAAAAAGGGGCAGCGTGTGTAATAACTTTCTTCAGGTCATATAGCCTAATATATTCACTATAAATATTTATATATGTGCGTATATGTGTGTGGGTGTTTATTTTTATGTGTACTGTATGTATATATTTATGTGTGCATATTTTTCTGTTATGTGTGTGTATATCGATATATATAATTGTCTAAGGGTTTTTCTGTCTGTCTGTCTGTCCTGGAAATCCCGCGTCTCTGATTGGTCGAGGCCGCCTGGGCCTCGACCAATCAGCGACGGGCACAGTATCGACGTAGATGTCATAATGGTTGCCAAGGCGACGATGATGTCATAAAGGTTGCCTCGACCAATCAGCGACGGGCACAGTCTGCCGCGAATTCTGGAATCATCATTGTCCATATACTACGGGGACATGCATATTCTAGAATACCCGATGCGTTAGAATCGGGCCACAATCTAGTATATATATACGTATGTGTGTGTAATATATTTTGTATATACACACATTATCTATATATATAATTGTCTAAGGGTTTTTCCGTCTGTCTGTCTGTCTGTCTGTCTGTCTGTCTGTCTGTCTGTCTGTCTGTCTTTCTGTCTGTCTGTCTGTCTGTCTGTCTGTCCTGGAAATCACTCCATATAAGGTATGGTCTACAAACAGGATACCTTATATGGAGTGGTCGGCGGTTTGTAGACCATACCTTATATGGAGTGGTCGGCGGTTTGTAGACCATACCTTATATGGAGTGGTCGGCGGTTTGTAGACCATACCTTATATGGAGTGGTTGGCGGTTTGTAGACCATACCTTATATGGAGTGGTCGACGGTTTGTCGGGCGGCCTCGACCAATCAGAGATGGGCACAGCATGGCGACGATGATGTCATAATGGTTGCCATGGCGACGATGATGTCATAAAGGTTGCCTCGACCAATCAGCGACGGGCACAGTCTGCCGCGAATCACATACTACGGGGACATGCATATTCTAGAATACCCGATGCATTAGAATCGGGCCACAGTCTAGTATATGTATATTTATATATACATTATACCAGGTAAATATAAGCAAAAACTTGATATATACAATTTCATCCCAGCCTCTTTCCACCATGTAACCTCCAAGACATTAGAAATGTACAATTACTGGTTAAATAAGTGGTTAAAAAACTTCTGCCGAAACCCGGGATCGAACCAGGGACCTTTAGATCTTCAGTCTAACGCTCTCCCAACTGAGCTATTTCGGCGGTATGAGCGCAGTGTGTCACTTCTTGAAATGAGTGTTCTATACAGAAAATGAGTTACAGTAACAGAACAATTGTAGAGTCCTAGATTCCTAGAATGTTACAGTTGGAAGGGACCTCCTGGGTCATCTGGTCCAACCCCCTGGTCAATGCAGGACTCACTAACCCATCCCACACAGATGTCTGTCCGGCCTCTGAAGACTTCCATTGAAGGAGAACTCACCACCTCTCGTGGCAGCCTGTTCCACTCATTGATCACCCTCACTGTCAAAATCTGTCTTCTCCCTTTCAGTTTCATTGATAGTAACAGCAAAACTAGAAAAATGTTTCTTCATTTATTTATTATTCATCTAAGACTTTTATTTATTAAACAAAACAAAATTCACTTGACGTGTTATCTGATATAACGGCTTCGGGATTTTTTTTTTTTTCTAAGAATATGTATGAAATAATTAAAATAAATAAATAATTTAATTATTGGATTCATTAACGAATTAATACAATTAAAACCACATGACTGGACTAATGTGCAGTGTGATCTATAACTCTCAGTCCGTGCTCCCAAGTGTGGAAATGTAGTATTTTATTCTCCGCTTTTTTTTTTTTTTTTATTTTTTTTTTTAACCTGGGTCTTTGCAGCGTTTTCTGTTTTTCATACTTTTTTTTCTGTGCTTTTTTCTTATTATAAGTCTGGAAACACTGAGATTCTGTATTTAAAAATCTGTATTTAAAAACGCAAATGTATCTCATCATGCGTTCTTTTCAGGCTCCCCCTAAAATCCTTTAAGGGGAAAAAAAAAAACACATGGTTCAACAGCGTCATTAAACACCAGTGAAACACTCCTTGAAAGGTCAATTCGCCCGACGAACAAGGATTCTGCTTGTTCGTCGGGTGAGATGGGCAGCACGATTATTGTCTAACACACAGTTTCCTAGGATAATCAGCCAGCGCAAACCTCTTCTTGAACGCATAATCGTTTCTTAAATTACCAAAAAAAGAAACGAAAATAAAAAGAAAAGCTCTGAATTAGGAAGGAGAAAAGCGGCACTCGGCATAGGTGTAATAATAGTATAATAAGGGAGGACACCATAATAATAGTATAATAAGGGAGGACACTGTTGCATGCAGGTAGCGGCTGTTCCCTACCATTGTTTGAGTCATCTGGCCTGAATATTTACTGAATCATACTCTCCTCTTGCATCAGTGATGTTCCACCAGGTCTCCTGATACCCCCAGCAAAATTGTCAAGTCAGCGCTGCAGCCAATCAGGGGCTGCTAATAGACTGCCACAATCATATAACAGCAAAATTTTACTTTAGGGAGGGTTCCTCCTCTCTTTTTGGATGCTCTTTAAAATTGCAAAAAAATTCCTAAAATTGTCTGAAAAAAGTTCAGTTTTTACTTTACTGACCGACAACAAATGTTAAAATAAGGGGGGAAAAAAAATCAGCGCTTCGTGGTCATAAAATCACTTTTTGTAAATGGTGAGTTTAATGGACACCTGCTAAGGTTTTAACTGAAAGGGTTAAATGAATGGGTAACGCCCACTGTAACCAGTGGGAGGGGGGCAGGATTTGGGCTGCTGGTATTGGCTCTTCTCTTATGCAATTAAACACCAAAGTCACCTGGTAGCGTGGCCGAGCGGTCTAAGGCGCTGGATTTAGGCTCCAGTCTCTCTGGAGGCGTGGGTTCGAATCCCACCGCTGCCATCTTCTTTTATTTCACCACTAGGTGTCACTATATTTATTGTCTATTATTTAATGTGTTCTAATTGCAGCATCCTAAACTTTTCTGGGACTAAAAGTAATTCATTAACTTTCTTCTCCTAGAACAAACTCCTTTATAGCTACAATAACAAGTCTTAGGAGATACATTTATCCTTTTTAGGGAAAGCTGGGTACGAGTTTGTCGGACATGATTTTTGGGAAAAAAAAATTTACGTTGCTCATCGGTCCTAAGAATGTGCCACAGAATTTGCACGTACTTACAGAAAAAGAATATATTAGCGGTCGGCGTTCATAGCAAGTGAGCATTTCTGCTCTATGCAGCACAAGGTATGTAAAAAAAATGGTTTTAAAAATATTTAAAAAAATATAAAAGTTCAAATCACCCCTCAATCACCCCTCAATTCCACCGTCTAAGGGGTACTTCCGTCTTTTTGTCTGCAACTTCCGTCACGGAAATCCCGCGTCGCTGATTGGTCTCGCCAGCTGCCTGTCATGCTGCCGCGACCAATCAGCGACGGGCACAGTCCGATTAGTCCCTCCCTACTCCCCTGCAGTCAGTGCCCGACGCCTGCTCCATACTCCCCGCAGTCAGTGCCCGGCGCCCTCATACTCCCCTCCACTCACCGCTCACACAGGGTTAATGCCAGCGGTAACGTACCGCACTATGCCGCAGGTAACGTTACCGCTGCTATTAACCCTGTGTGTCCCCAAATTTTTACTATTGATGCTGCCTATGCAGCATCAATAGTAAAAATATCTAATGCTAAAAATAATAAAAAAAAAAAAAAACCTGCTATACTCACCCTCCGTAGTCTGACGATGCGCTCGCGGCTGCCGCCATCTTCCGTTACCAGAGATGCTTTGCGAAATCACCCAGAAGACTTAGCGGTCTCGCGAGACTGCTAAGTCATCTGGGTAATTTCGCAATGCATCCTGGGAACAGAAGATGGCGGCAGCCGCGCGCATAGGGACAGTTTCGCTGGATCGCAGGAGGTGAGTATATAACTATTTTTTGTTTTAATTATCTTTTTTTAACACGGATATGTGCCCACACTGCTATATACTACATGGGCAGTGTTATATAGCGCAAGGGCTGCATTATATACCGCGTGGGCTGCTATATACTACGTGGGCAGCGTTATATACTACGTGGGCAGTGTTATATACCACGTGGGCTGCGTTAAATACCGCGTGGCTGCTATATACTACGTGGCCAGTGTTATATACTACGTGGGCAGTATTATATACCGCGTGGGCAGTGTTATATACCGCGTGGCTGCTATATACTACGTGGCCAGTGTTAGATACTATGTGGGCTGTGTTATGTACTGCGTGGCCTGTGCTATATACTACGTGGCCACTGTTATATACTGCATGGCCTGTGTTATATACTACGTCGCCTGTGTTATATACTGCCTGGCTGCTATATACTGCGTGGGCTGTGTTATATACTATTTGGGCTGTGTTATATATTGCGTGGCCACTGTTATATATTGCGTGGCCTGTATTAACGCATGGGGTGTTCTACAATATGTATGTATGCATATAGCAGCCACATAGTATATAGCACAGGCCACGTAGTATTTGTCTGCTATATACTACATGGCTCCATCCTATATACTACGTGGCCTGTGCTATATACTATGTGGCTGCTATATACATACATACTGTACATATTCTAGAATACCCGATGCGTTAGAATCGGACCATCATCTAGTTTAAAATAAAACAATAAAAAAATCAAACCTACACATATTTGGTATCGCCGTGTTCAGAATTGCCCGATCTATCAATATATAAAAAGAATTAATACAATCGGTAAACGCGTAGCGAGAAAAAAAAAATCAAAACGCCGTAATTACATTTCTTTGGTCGCTGCAACATTGCAATAAAATGCAATAACGGGCGATCAAAAGATGTATCTGCCCCAAAATGGTATTAATAAAAAAGTCAGATCGGCGCACAAAAAATAAACCCTAACCCGGCCACAGTTCCCGAAAAATGGAGACGCTACGGGGCTCGGAAAATGGCAACTTTTTTTTTTTTTCTACAAACTTTGGATTTTTTTTCACCACTTAAATAAAAGAGAATCTAAACATGTTTGGTGTCTATGAACTCGTAATGACCTGGAGAATCATAATGGCAGGTCAGTTTTAGCATTTAGTGAACATGGTAAAAGAAAATCCAAAAAACATTTGTGGAATTGCACTTTTTTTGCAATTTCATAGCATTTGGATTTTTTTTCCCGCTTTCCAGTACACGATATGGGTAAAATCAATGGTGCCATTCAAAAGTACAACTCACCCTGCAAAAAAAAACCTTGATACCTTCATATTGATGGGAAAATAAAAAAGTTATGGCCATGGGAAGATGGGGAGCAAACAATGGAAACGCAAAAGCGGAAATGGCCCTGGTCCTTAGGGTGTTAAAGTGGAACACGGTGTCTGTTCCTGAGTGTGTGATATCGTCCAGAGACGGGACTATGGGATCAGCAGGATCTGCAAACACAAACGTGAGTTTTGTGCAATACTCCCACACCACACATCAGACGGGACATTATGATGGCAATACATCTAAAGTGTTGGGTCCTACACTAAATCGTACCCTGGCTGGACAGTTCTTGACAGGTTATAGCCGCCTCATATACAGTATGAGCCCATACAAAGCCCCTTTATATACAGTATGACTCCACACAGCCTCCTCTATACAGTATGAGCCCACACACAGCCCCCTATATACAGCATAAGCCCACACGTAGTCCCCTCTAAACAGTAGGAGTCCACAAATCGCCCCCCATGCATAGTATAAGCCCACTCAACCTCCCTATATACAGTATGGCCCCAATATAGTCCCCTCTATACAGCATGAGCCCCCATGTAGCCTCTTATATACAATATTAGTCAACACACAGCCTCCCTATATACAGCCCCCTATGTACAGTATGAGCCCATATATAGCCCCAATGTATATTATGAGCCCACACACCATCCCTCCATATATAGTACTAGCTATTGAACCCGTTCTACGCCCGGGTGGCGAGCATTTATATTGGAATATGGTCTCCATCCTGGTATGTGCTGCTCCCATCCTGTCATATGCTGTTCCACCCTGCGCCCCCATCCTGTCATGTGCTGCTCCACCGTGTCATGTGCTGCTCCATCCTGCGCCCCCATCCTGTCATGTGCTGCTCCACCGTGTCATGTGCTGCTCCATCCTGCATCCCCATCCTGTCATGTGCTGCTCCACCGTGTCATGTGCTGCTCCATCCTGCGCCCCCATCCTGTCATGTGCTGCTCCACCGTGTCATGTGCTGCTCCATCCTGCGCCCCCATCCTGTCATGTGCCACTCCACCGTGTCATGTGCTGCTCCATCCTCATCCCCATCCTGTCATGTGCTCCCATTCTGCGCCCCCATCCTATCACGTGCTGCTCCATCCTGCGCCCCCATCAGTGCGGGCGGCTGTGCTGAGTGCGGGCGGCTGTGCTGAGTGCGGGCGGCTGTGCTGAGTGCGGGCGGCTGTATGTGACGTGGCTGTGCTGGGTGCGGGTGGCTGTGCTGGGTGCGGCAGCTGTGGACGGCTGTGCTGGGTGCGGCCGCTGTGCGTGGCTGTAGGCGGCTGTGCGTGGCTGTGGGAGGCTGTGCGTGGCTGTGCTGGGTGCGGCGGCTGTGCGTGGCTGTGGGCGGCTGTGCTGGGTGCGGCGGCTGTGCTGGGTGCGGTGGCTGTGCTGGGTGCGGCGGCTGTCCGTGGCTGTAGGCGGCTGTGCGTGGCTGTGGGCGGCTGTGCGTGGCTGTGGGCGGCTGTGCGTGGCTGTGGCGGCTGTGCGTGGCTGTGCTGGGTGCGGCGGCTGTGCTGGGTGCGGCGGCTGTGCTGGGTGCGGCGGCTGTGCTGGGTGCGGCGGCTGTGGGTGGCTGTGCTGGGTGCAGCGGTTGTGCGTGGCTGTGGGCGGCTGTGCTGGGTGCGGCGGCTGTGCGTGGCTGTGGGCGGCTGTGCTGGGTGCGGCGGCTGTGCTGGGTGCGGCGGCTGTCCGTGGCTGTGGGCGGCTGTGCGTGGCTGTGGGCGGCTGTGGGAGGCTGTGCTGGGTGCGGCGGCTGTGCGTGGCTGTAGGCGGCTGTGCGTGGCTGTGGCGGCTGTGCATGGCTGTGCTGGGTGCGGCGGATGTGCTGGGTGCGGCGGCTGTGCTGGGTGCGGCGGCTGTGCGTGGCTGTGGGCGGCTGTGCTGGGTGCGGCGGCTGTGCGTGGCTGTGGTCGGCTGTGCTGGGTGCGGCGGCTGTGCGTGGCTGTGGTCGGCTGTGCGTGGCTGTGGGCGGCTGTGCTGGGTGCGGCGGCTGTGCGTGGCTGTGGTCGGCTGTGCTGGGTGCGGCGGCTGTGCGTGGCTGTGGGCGGCTGTGCGTGGCTGTGGGCGGCTGTGCTGGGTGCGGCGGCTGTCCGTGGCTGTGGGCGGCTGTGCGTGGCTGTGGGCGGCTGTGCTGGGTGCGGCGGCTGTGCGTGGCTGTGGGTGGCTGTGCTGGGTGCGGCGGCTGTGCGTGGCTGTGGTCAGCTGTGCTGGGTGCGGCGGCTGTGCGTGGCTGTGGGTGGCTGTGCGTGGCTGTGGGCGGCTGTGCTGGGTGCGGCGGCTGTGCGTGGCTGTGGTCGGCTGTGCTGGGTGCGGCGGCTGTGCGTGGCTGTGGGCGGCTGTGCGTGGCTGTGGGCGGCTGTGCTGGGTGCGGCGGCTGTCCGTGGCTGTGGGCGGCTGTGCGTGGCTGTGGGAGGCTGTGCTGGGTGCGGCGGCTGTGCGTGGCTGTGGGCGGCTGTGCGTGGCTGTGGGCGGCTGTGCTGGGTGCGGCGGCTGTGCGTGGCTGTGGGCGGCTGTGCTGGGTGCGGCGGCTGTGCGTGGCTGTGGTCGGCTGTGCTGGGTGCGGCGGCTGTGCGTGGCTGTGGGCGGCTGTGCGTGGCTGTGGGCGGCTGTGCTGGGTGCGGCGGCTGTCCGTGGCTGTGGGCAGCTGTGCGTGGCTGTGGGAGGCTGTGCTGGGTGCGGCGGCTGTGCGTGGCTGTGCATGGCTGTGCTGGGTGCGGCGGATGTGCTGGGTGCGGCGGCTGTGCTGGGTGCGGCGGCTGTGGGCGGCTGTGCGTGGCTGTGGGCGGCTGTGCTGGGTGCGGCGGCTGTGCGTGGCTGTGGTCGGCTGTGCTGGGTGCGGCGGCTGTGCGTGGCTGTGGGCGGCTGTGCGTGGCTGTGCTGGGTGCGGCGGCTGTGCGTGGCTGTGGTCGGCTGTGCTGGGTGCGGCGGCTGTGCTGGGTGCGGCGGGCGGCTGTGCGTGGCTGTGCTGGGTGCGGCGGCTGTGCGTGGCTGTGGTCGGCTGTGCTGGGTGCGGCGGCTGTGCGTGGCTGTGGGCGGCTGTGCGTGGCTGTGCTGGGTGCGGCGGCTGTGCGTGGCTGTGGTCGGCTGTGCTGGGTGCGGCGGCTGTGCGTGGCTATGGTGGCTGTGCGTGGCTGTGGGCAGCTGTGCTGGGTGCGGCGGCTGTGCTGGGTGCGGCGGGCGGCTGTGCGTGGCTGTGGGCGCCTGTGCGTGGCTGTGGGCGGCTATGGTCGGCTGTGCTGGGTGCGGCGGCTGTGCGTGGCTGTGGTCGGCTGTGCTGGGTGCGGCGGCTGTGCGTGGCTATGGTGGCTGTGGGCAGCTGTGCTGGGTGCGGCGGCTGTGCTGGGTGCGGCGGGCGGCTGTGCGTGGCTGTGGGCGCCTGTGCGTGGCTGTGGGCGGCTATGGTCGGCTGTGCTGGGTGCGGCGGCTGTGCGTTGCTGTGGGCGGCTGTGCTGGGCGCGGCGGCTGTGCTGGGTGCGGCCATTTTCTTGGTCCTGCTCCCGGAGTCGGCGCCTGCGCAGTCTGCGCTTTCCGGCGCCATTTTCTTGAAGACACTGCAATGTGTCTTCAAGAAAATGGCGCCGTAAAGCGCGGACTGCGCAGGCGCCGATTCCGGGAGCAGGGGGACAGTCACGGCCCGGAAGCGCGTCGGTGGAACGGGTCAGGTAAGTACACTCACCCTCCGCCTCCTGGCTCGTCCCTGCTTGTCCGGTGGAGATCGCGGTGTGCGTTCAGCGCTTACGCATACCGCGATCTCCTGTGAGCGTCGCTCTGTGCGGTCCAGACTGCGCCGGCGCTTGCGCTTGCGCAGTCTATAGAGGCTTCGGACAGAGTGACGCTCCCAGCGTTATATTATAGATGAGCCCTCACACAGCCCTACTTACAGTATGAGCCACCATACAGCCCCCCTTATATTCAGTATGACCCCCCACATAGCCTCCTATATACAGCATGAGCCCCCACATAGCCTGCTATATTCAGTTTGAGCCCCCACACCACCCCTTATATACAGCCTGAGCCCCCACGTAGCCTGCTATATTCAGTATGAGCCCCCACACCGCCACTTATATATTGCCTGAGCCCCCACTTAGCCTGCTATACTCAGCATGAGCCCTCACATAGCCTCCTGTACACAGCATGAGCCCCGATGTAGCCTGCTATATTCAGTATTAGCCCCCACACCACCCCTTATATACAGCCTGAACCCCCACTTAGTCTGCTATATGCAGTATGAGCCCTCACATAGCCTCTTGTATACAGCATGAGCCCCGATGTAGCCTGCTATATTCAGTATGAGCCCCCAGATCGCCCCTTATATACAGCCTGAGCCCCCACATAGCCTGCTATATTCAGTATGAGCCCCCACACTGCCCCTTATTACAGCCTGAGCCCCCACGTAGCCTGCTATATTCAGTATGAGCCCCCACGTAGCCTCCTGTATACAGCATGAGCCCCGATGTAGTCTGCTATATTCAGTATGAGCCTCCACACTGCCCCTTATATATAGCATGAGCCCCCACATAGCCTGCTATATTCAGTATGAGCCCCCACACTGCCCCTTATATACAGCCTGAGCCCCCACGTAGCCTGCTATATTCAGTATAAGCCCCACGTAGCCTCCTGTATACAGGCACACATCCCATACACATATGAGAAAAAGCTACAACCCAGACTCACCTTGCCCCCATTCCCCCAACACTCTGTTCCGGTCTCCGGTGCACCGACTCTCCGCACAGCAGACGCGATATAGCCCACTCTCCATACTTCACAGTGTAGACGCTGGCGCAAGAACGATGGCAAAGTCGCTTGCGAAGCTGCTAAAGAAAACAACTGCCGGGAAAACTTTGCAACTGCACCGCCATTTAAATACCACTGTGTGCACATAGTTTTAAGTGTATGTGCACACAGAGACTTTTTGCAGAGTTTTCGGAGCAGAAGATGTGCAGAAACTCCAAGTTTTTGAGGAAAATTTGGAACATTTTCACTCAGTTCCTGATCAGTTTCCGCTCCAAATACACTCCACGTGCACATTCCCAGTGGCTGTGTTCACACTACGTCTTTTTCACCTTCAAAATAATTTAAAAAAAATCTGTGCAAACAAACAACTTGCTGTGCACATGTTCAGGGTTTCGAAAGTCTTTTACCCACTTCAGATTTCTAAAAATGCCAAGGGGTTAAAAGAAGTGACCGCTCCATTCTTCTAGCGATTTCTACTAGGAAGACACTGTGTACTTTACAATACAAGTCAAAGGTAAAAGCTCACAAGACGCCTGGAAGATGATCGGACATTTTCTTGGAGCATTTTATCGTCATTATTTTTGATGTCAGCAGTTTCTTCATTATTCAACGGAGTGAAAAAAACGACTGTAAATGGACATTTTGAACAAAGTCACAAAAACCATTTCAAAAACAATACAAAAAAAAATCACTGGTTGAAAAAAAAAATCTGAAAAACGGTCAGGAAAAAAATGAAAAAAAAAAAGCTCAAGATAAAAAAGCTCAGAGTTTCCTGAAATGTCCTCTGCTTGAAAAATTTGTCACGTTCGCCTAAGTTTAAAAGCTGTTGCGAGCACATAAACCATTTCTGCTCCAAAACCTCTTCAAAGGTTTTTGAGGATTTTTTTGAGAATTTTTTTTGGAGATGATCATTCTTTCATAAATGCTTTCAAGACTTGCCCTATTCATTTCTATTATAAATCCACTTTTTTTGTTCATATGTTTCGTCTTTTGATTATTTAATTCTTCACTTCAGATTTTGAAAAACGGCTAGTGGGAAAAAAAATGAAAGTGTTCGTTGCTTCTTTGAAAACTTCTCCCGATGGAAAATGATCTAATAAAAAAAGACACCATCCAATCAAAAAGATGGAAAAATGTTAAGGAAAAGGAAAAACGGTCCGTGATTCATAGTCCGTGGGAGCATTTGCCTATTTCACACCCTTTCAGTTTGGATCTATGAGTAAAGAGCTCCTAAATTCGGAAATTGAAATTCTCCTTTTCCTGTGAGAGGGGTAATTTAAGAAGAGCCACCAGAATATGACTGCCGCTACGCTCCTTTACAGAAAGATGTAAAAAAAGTCAGATATTAGTGATACTGGTGATTGTATGGTATGTTATGCGTTATGTTTCCTTTCGAAGCAGAAAACTATGTGGGTGTTGGCCCTTTAAGAAACCAGCCGCCTAGTGTGGAATATGTTACCGCAGCCCTATAGTGAGTCAGGCAAACCTCTCCGTGGTATTTACAGTATGTTCCCTGTAACCTCTAAAATGCTGAGAACGCATGAACGACGTCACGATGATGCCTTTAACACATAAGCCTTGGGGACATTGATGGTCACCAGAACGTGGTGGTTGCACAAGAGTCAGAGGCCACGTCTTGTGATCAATAAAGGGTAGATAACAGATGCACATTGGTCCATGTCCTGTCTGGGGGATCCGTTTTCCATACGGACAGCGCATGGACTCAATATATGCCCATCCGGTCGAGCCGTGAGAAGCCCCAGTGGCCGCCGTTTGGCCCGATGTGCAAGCCTAAACCATGAAATCTGATGGAGTGGCTGAGAGTTGCTCTTTAAGCTGGGCCTAGTGGAGAAAGGCACCTCTAAGGCTACATTCACATTTGCGTCTTGCGACGCAGCGCCGTCGACGCAACGCATGACGCATAGGAACGCACCAGAAAACGCACTGTTTTCGACGCATGCGTTTAACGCATGCGTCGTAAAACGCTACGTTTTTTTGTGCGTTTCAGTGCGTTTTTCTAAAAAACACAGCGTTTTCCGACGCATGCGTTGTCAAACAATGATGTAATTTTTAGTGTCTGGACACTAGATAAAGACCACCAATGGATAGAGGAGGGTGGGTCTAATGGACTTTTAGTATATATACCCCGGCATACATGAATTCCTCCCATTTTGCGTGTTTTTTACAGCATCAAGATGGAGCGCCCCATGGAGAGCATTTACCTCAATATGGAGCTGGATTTAGCCATGGCTAATGCTTACGCTATCGCCTTTCATGAACAAAGGAAAAGAGATAAACAACAGAGAAGGAGTCATCGGCGTTTTTGGCTACACCCTATAGTGGAAGTCCGAGAGAGCCGTGGAGCCTTCCATTGTTTGTTTGGCGAACTAAATGAGAACCTGGAAAAATATTTTGAGTATACCAGGATGTCTCAAGACAGCTTCCGCTATCTTCTGCGTCGGGTGGAAGGAGCCATTACCAGGCAGGACACGCAGCTCCGGAGATCAATTTCCGCCGAGGAACGTCTGCTGGTGACTCTACGGTACGTAATGCAGCTATTTGAAGGACTTTAAATGTTGTGCCCTTTTTTTAATTAACCTTTTTTGGGGGTTTTGGTGTGTGAGGGATGTAAATGTAATTTTATTTTATAACAATGTACATACTGTTCTGCCCATCTTAATGTGCAGAAAGTTAATTATCATGTTATTCAAGTTGTGGCCACTGGAGGTCATCAGTTGCCTACCTTTCATGTTGTTTACCAACTCTTCCCTCAGAAGAGCAATGTCTTCTGGGTAAGTTCCGCCCTCATTCTTCTTGTGGAAGACAAGCTTCAGTAGCCATTTCTCCTCAGGTCTGAAGGGAGGCACACGTGCTCCTGTCTCACTTACTTTCCTACCCCTGTCCTAATGGATCTCGGTACGTTTAGAAAGGGTTAAATGCATCTTATGTTTGTGTTAGTATCTCAGCCTTATGCAGCTCCTATAGTCTGATGTAGTTAGGCAGATTGTGCTCTGCAGCTTGCATGTAGATAGATGCATCTTTGTATAGAATAGGGCAGTGCTGTTAGAATTACTGTGTAATGCACTCTGTATAATTCTTGCTGTAATGTCCCAGTTATTTATGTGATTGCACCCTGTATGTGCATATACTGATATGCTGTTATTCTTAACAGTTTTTCACCAGTCATCCACTATGATTATTCACTGAACATCCACTTTGTACATCAACATCATTCACTATTCGATCATCTACTATGAATACTATCCACCATTGTTGTTCAACGTTATAGTTTATGTTATCATCACCCTAATAAATAAGACTTAAGCATCAACACAGTCTGTTTACTGGGATGTGGATGAAGGTTTAGCCGTATGTTGGAATCCACACAGCATCCTACGTGGTGGAAGGCAGAACAGTGAAAAACGAGACCGCCGGTCGCAGGCGGTGATTGTAAAGTAAGAACAGATTAGCTGCCTTCAGTGAAACTGATAGCCGGTCACAGGCTGTAGTTGATCAGACTGTACGGAACCGCTAACACCCACACTGCTCCGCATTCGGGTATCACAGCAGCAGCCATACAGCCGCAGAACTTACTGCAGCCCGCCAAGAAGAGCTACATCGTTCCCGCCACGTGGAAGCCCACCGCACATAGACTGTTTCCCGCCAAAACACTCAGCAGTACGCAGCTAAGCGCACAATGTCTCAAAACAGCACATCCTCACTCAAGACGAGATCACGAGCAAGCTCTAGCAGGTCATCATTAGCAGAGCTGGATGCTGTCGCCCGTGCTGAAGCTGAAGCAGCCAAAGCGAGGTCCTCCTTCGCCGAGAAAGAAATGCATCTAAAGCCGAGACAAGCAGAGCATGAAGCAGAAAATGCACGTCTGCAGGCAGAACAAACTACACGCCTGCAAGCCGAAACCGCACGTTTGCAGGCAGAACAAACTGCACGCCTGCAAGCCGAAACCGCACGTTTGCGGGCAGAGCAAGAGGCAGAAAGTGCGCGCCTGCAAGTGTCTCTAGAAAGACTTATGGCAGACAAAGAGACAGCAGCTGCAATAGCTAAGGCAGAGTACTTGGAAGCCATGAAGGATCCTGATTATGAGAGACGCAGCAACGTTCTTGGAACAGATCTAGAGCAGCAAGATCCAGCTCAGCGCGTTGCAGAGTACGTCCATCGACACTCCAGCATGGACAACACCCTCGACAGACTACATCGATCAGCCTACACCGATTATCATCGATCCAACCCCGAACTTCGCTACTACAAACAAGAAGACGTCCAGCACAGAGATGTCGACCACAGCTACCATTCCACTGAGAAGAAGGTACAGCTCCCACCTCACCTTAAAGAGACATCTTCTTCACCAGAAAGGTACTATGCAGACTGTCCGAAGCCAAGAGCGTCTCACAGGTATGGTGATGCACCACACACTAGACATGACTATAACATACCGGCTCGTACCAACACTGATCAAGCCACCATAGACTTGGCAAAGTTCTTTGCCCGCCGAGAACTGGTAACAAAAGGACTTGTAAAGTTCACTGACAAAGCCGAAAACTATAGGTCATGGCGAGCTTCGTTCCAGAACGCCATTCAGGGACTGGACCTTTCTAGTAGTGAGGAGTTAGATCTCCTGGTAAAGTGGCTTGGAACTGAATCGGTCGAGCATGCTAAAAGACTAAGAGACATTAACATAGAACACCCACACATAGGTCTACGTAAAGTGTGGGAAAGACTTGATGAATGCTATGGGTCCGTAGAAGTAATAGAGAATGCTTTATTCAAAAGAATTGATGATTTCCCTAAGATAGGGCCCAAAGGTTATCAAAGGCTTAGAGAATTGAGTGATTTATTGATAGAGTTACAGGTCGCTCAGAAGGAAGGTCACTTGCCCGGATTGACATTCTTAGACACTGCTAGGGGTGTCAATCCAATAGTACAAAAACTTCCTTACAATCTTCAAGAAAGGTGGGTTATACATGGTTCACGGTATAAACAAATTCATAATGTACCATTCCCTCCTTTTACTGTATTTGTTGAGTTTGTCACCCAGAAAGCCAGGATCAGAAATGACCCTAGTTTTGATTTCACTCTGTCATGTTCCACTACCCCTGGTGTCAAACCCAGTAAGACACCCGTGGCAGTCCATAAAACTAATATTGATTCCACAGGTCCTCCTCACAAGACAACTGAGCCCCCTACGGAAGAGAGCAAACCTCAGGATGCCAGTAAGCAGTGTCCTCTACACAGGAAACCACATCCTCTACTAAAGTGCAGAGCCTTCAGGGAGAAGACTTTAGAGGATCGCAAAGGTTTCCTCAAGGAAAACAACATCTGCTTCAAATGCTGTGCGACAACCTCTCACCTCGCCAGGAACTGTGAAGCTAGCGTGAAATGTGCAGAATGCAGCAGCACGGATCACAATACAGCCTTGCACCCTGGACCACCTCCACGAGTGTTGTCACAGGCAGAGGAGCACGATGAGAAGCAGAAGAACACCGACGAAGACACCCCTGCGGTTATCGCTCAATGTACGGAGATCTGTAAGGGACTCACAGGAGGAAGATCCTGTTCAAAAATCTGCCTTGTCCGAGTCTATCCAGCAGGCCACAGAGACAAAGCGCTCAAGATATATGCAATCCTGGATGACCAAAGTAATAGGTCTTTAGCCAGTTCCATCTTCTTTGACAACTTCAACATTGTAGGCCCCGGTTCTCCCTACTCCCTTAGGACATGTTCAGGTACCGTCGAGACGGCAGGGAGGAAAGCAACCAGATACAAAGTGGAGTCCATAGATGGCCAGACCTGCCTGTCACTACCGACCATCCTGGAGTGCAACCAGATTCCTGACAACAGGTCGGAGATACCTTCACCAGAGGTGGCAACATATCACCCCCACCTGAAGCGTATAGCCCACCTGATACCTGAGTTGGAACCAGAAGCCCTACTAGCTTTACTTCTGGGAAGAGATATACTACGAGTCCACCAGACTAGAGAATACATCAACGGCTCCCGGAATGCTCCATACGCCCAGAGGCAAGACCTTGGATGGGTCATTGTAGGAGATGTCTGCCTAGGAGGAGCACACAAGCCGGTCTCAGTCAACAGTATGCTTACCAGCACACTAGAAAATGGACGTCCATCTCTCTTCCAGCCGTGTCACAATAGTCTGCTGGTAAAGGAACTACCAAGCAGCATTCCCCTACCTTGCCCTTTCTCAGTTCCTATCAACAAAGACCACGCCTGTGAAGGTAAACAAGACCACATAGGATGTACAGTCTTCCACAGGACGAAGGAAGACAACAAGGTAGCGATGTCTATAGAAGACAGGATGTTCTTGGACATCATGGATGAACAAATAGTCAAGGATACGTCGAACAGTTGGGTCGCACCTCTACCATTTCGACCTCAGAGGAGACGCCTACCCACCAACAGGGAATTGGTCTACAGCAGATTCATCTCCCTAAGACACAAGCTTCAGAAGTCACCTGAGATGAGGGAACATTTCTTTACTTTCATGGGAAAGATATTCCAGAACAACCACGCAGAGATTGCACCTGCACTTCGACACTCAGAGGAGTGTTGGTACCTGCCCATCTTCGGAGTGTACCATCCTAAGAAGCCAGGTCAAATTAGAGTGGTATTCGACTCAAGCGCCAAATGCGAAGATGTGTCATTGAATGACGTCTTACTGTTGGGCCCAGACCTCAACAACAGACTTCTGGAAGTATTACTCTGTTTTCGTGGAGATTCAGTAGCATTTATGGCTGACATACAACAGATGTTCCACTGTTTTCTCGTCAAAGAGGAACACAGAAACTACTTGAGGTTCTTCTGGTACCGTGACAACGACCCAGACAAAGACATCGCAGAGTACCGGATGCGGGTACACATCTTTGGGAACAGCCCTTCCCCAGCAGTCGCAATCTACGGCCTCCGACATTCTGCCAAAAAGGGTGAAGAAGAGTATGGCTCAGACATCAGGTCCTTCGTGGAAAAGGATTTCTATGTGGATGACTGTTTGAAGTCCACACCGACAAGTGAGGCCGCAATCAGTCTACTTAAGAGGACTCGTGACATGCTCGCTCAGTCTAACCTAAGGTTACACAAGATTTCCTCCAACAGCCGAGAGTTGATGGAAGCCTTTCCCTCTGAAGACTATTCAAGCGATCTAAAGGATTTAGACCTCAGCATTGACTCCCTTCCCATGCAGCGGAGCCTTGGATTGCTGTGGGACCTGAAGACAGATGCCTTCACCTTTCAGATCAGCAAGGATGAGAAACCCTTCACGCGCAGAGGAGTTCTTTCCTTCGTGAATAGTTTATACGACCCCTTGGGATTTGTAGCTCCAGTAACCATCCAAGGAAAGCTGATGCTCAGGGACTTCACCCAAGACACTACTGATTGGGATGATCCACTTCCAGCAGAAAAGGCTGACCTGTGGGCAGAGTGGAGGAAGTCTCTTGAAGCCCTGACCAACCTTCGTGTGAAACGACCGTATGCTCCTGTGCCATCCACAGAGGTCAAAACGCAAAGACTTTGTATTTTCTGTGATGCATCAGTCAAAGCGATTGCAGCAGTAGCGTACCTCAAAACCATAGACGTAAGCGGACAGTGCCATATCGGGTTCGTTATGAGCCGGACAAAATTGGCGCCACTTTGTGAACACACGATACCCAGACTGGAACTCTGTGCTGCTGTCCTTGCAGTTGAGTTGTTGAAACACAGTATACCCACACTAATCCACAGAATTTGTATATATTAATCTGAAAATATTTAAAAGTAAACCAAATATACCCGTGGTTAGAATATGCTGTGAAATAACACCAGTGAGACCACTGTAGTACAAAGACGAATACCAAACCACCTTGGATAGGAGATCACCAGAAAGAACCAATGAATACGGGAGTAATAAAAAATAGGCCTTTATTTATAAGATTGGCAACAAATACATACAATAAAAAACATATATTTTGTCTAAAATACAAAAAAAGGGGGGTATATATACCCTATAAGCGAGTTCAGGGAGAAAAAATACTCAATAAAATAGTCCCCAGTATGCTATATCATTTTGTGCTGTGCATATCATAGGATGCAGAGGTACCAATAAAAAGAGATAATAATGTCCAAAAAGAACATAATTTAAAATTTAAGCTGAATAATGTGCAAAAAAAATGGAAAAAAAAAAAAAATAAATTTTTATAACATTGTGCAAAATAGTGCAAAAGTGCAAACAAAGTGCATAATAGCCAAGAAAGAATTCAAAATTCAATAGAACAAAGTGCCCACAAGTGTATGCCTATATACAGGCCAAATAATAGGTGACCAATTGCTCATATAAGACAGCACAGCAGTGTAGACAGCTAGAAAATATATATTAGGTAAATACCTGGGGGAGATCAACCTGAACCTGCGTGCGCCCGACGCGCGTTTCGAATATTTCTTCGTCAGGGGATAGTTAATATTGATGAAGAGAGGGTTTTTATAGCGTGGTCTGAAGTGAACGCTGTGTCCCGAGTGTCAGCGGCGCATGCGCAGACTGGAGGTCCGAGAGTTCCGGTCCCCGCGTCACATGACCGGCCGCACAGGAACGGAGTACCCGGCGTAACCTAGGTAACATGGACGCGGGGCGCCGGAACTCACAGACGCAGGCAGGGCATGCGTACAACCAGGGGCACAGCGTGTGAGAGCACTTACACAAAATAAATATATAATGTTTAATATTGTGGGCATAATTAATATGGCACATGATATGCAAGGGAATACATATATAGATGGTCAATATAATAAAAATTGAATATTGTACTGCCAACACCCAAAATTATGAAAAAGAAATTATTCATTCTCATTACTCATATACACGCAAAGGAATTATATAAAGCTACCAAATACGTACATTGTGCATAAATACAGAGATAGTCCATAACAAATAAATATACATGCACACATACATACAATATAAAAATTATATACACATTCATACACATACACATATACATACAATAATGCATATATTCTACCTATCCTGAAATCCAGGAACAATAATGAAATTATAATAATATGGACAATCTTTATATAGAAATAAGGAGTGAGGGGGTGGGAAAAAGATAAAAAAAATAATAAACCAGACTCATGAATGGCATTGATCAATCTAATCTCCATCTTCTTGGTGTTTTTCTCATAGTGACTTGAAATATACAGCAAGCTCCACAGTCCCACCACCCAACATGACCGGCAGCATCCAAGTCCCTCCATCCAAACGGGGTAAGTATAAAACAAAAGCTAAAATCAATATAAAAAAAGATAAAATAATTAAAAAACAACAATTTAAAATATAACAGTGGTTTACAAAAAAGGTACGAAACTCAAATTCTCATTTAATCCTTTTGGTGACACAGTATCAAGCGTCCAGATCCATTTAGTCTCTTTTCTCGCCAGGGCCATACTTATTTCCCCACCTCTCTCATTGCTTTTGATCATATCTATGCCTGTCACTCTTAGCAATGATGCATCACACCCGTGATATAACTTGAAGTGTTTTGGAATTGTTTTTAGCAGAGATATCTCTTCTACTTCTTTCGCTGCCATAATTCCACGTACATGCTCCCTGGTACGTATCTTGAGTTGTCTAGTTGTCATTCCCACATATACCAGGGAACAAGGGCATTTAGCATGATAAATCACAGCTTTAGAGGTACAGGTTATCACTTGTTTGATATTATATGTAGTAGTACCATTATGGTTGCAAAATGTATTAGTTCTTACAATATTCGAACATGCGATACAGTTGCCACACGGCTTGCAACCAGGTACTTTTTTTGTGTCCGTGAGAAAAGATGGAATTTCTGAGTTATAAGCATAATGGCTCCTTACAAGTTGGTCCTTTAAATTTCTACTTCTACGGTAGGTAATATTAGATGTCTCACCAACATATTGCGACAAAACAGGATCGGCTTTAAGAATAGCCCAAGATTTGTTTATGTATGCCCTCATTAGTTCATTCTGGCCATGATATTGAGTGATGTACCTTACTACTCTATCGTGTTTTGGTGGTTTATTTTCATAGAGTGCCTGATGTCTAGTTATGTGCTTAGCACGATTATATCCTCTTTTCACCGAACGTTTACTATATCCTCTTTCTAAAAATCTTGCCTTAAGGTCCAGAGCCTGCTTCTCAAAGTCTGCCTCATTCGTACATATCCTCCGTAGGCGCAAAAACTGGCCTATGGGGATTGATTTAACCATTGCTGGAGGGTGTGACGATGAGGCATGTAGCAAAGAGTTTACCGCTGTTGACTTTCGGAATATGTCACTATATAGGCAGCCATTGTCATCCCTATGTACACCCACATCCAAAAATTCAATAAATTTTTTATCACACTTATATGTCAAGTGGATATTTAAGGAATTTTGGTTTAATTGTTCCATAAAGACCTGGAGTGATTCCATAGGTCCCTGCCAGATAAAAAATATGTCATCAATGAACCGCACCCAAATAGGGATGCGGTCCATTGACGACACTGGCTCGGTATGGAATAGGTCCCTCTCCCACAGCCCCAGGAACAGATTAGCATATGAAGGCGCAAATGATGCGCCCATGGCTGTGCCCTGGAGCTGGAGGTAGAGGGACCCCTTAAAAAGAAAAAAAAAATTTTCTAATGAAAATTTAAGCATGTTGACTGTGAATCCTTTCATGGATGTGGGTATAGGTGAGGAATCCAAAAAATATTCTACGGCCCGTATACCGTCACTATGCCGGATGTTGGTATACAGACTCTCAACGTCACATGACACTAAAAACGTGTCATCACCGACATAAAGACCATCTATTTTCTTCAAAAATTCATTCGTGTCCTTAATAAATGAAGGCAAATTCTCTACCAACGGTTGTAATTTGGAGTCGATAAATTTATTTATTTTCTCCAAATAGTTACCACAGCCAGATATTATGGGTCTGCCAGGAGGGATTTTTTGGCCTTTATGGACTTTCGGAAGTAAATAAAATGTCGATATGGCAGGCTCTGGTACCTGTAGAGCTGTATGTAAATCCTTATTAATCACACCAGTATCAAGAGTATGTTTTAAGATGGCTGATAATTCACCTTTAAATTTTTCCAGTGGGTTAAAGGTCAATTTCTTATAGTACGTCCCATTTTTTAACTGTCGAAATGCTTCGGATTCGTACATCTGTTTAGGCCAAATCACGACATTGCCCCCCTTGTCAGCTGGCTTAATCACTACATCAGTTAATTTCTCCAAATTTTTAAGGGCCATTTTTTCGTTTTTATTAAGATTTTCTTTAATTGGAAAACGTGGAATTTTATTAAATTCCTTACTTACAGTTTTAACAAAAGTATCAATAACAGGGCAAGCTGACAAGGGGGGAAACCTACGGGACCTTGGCCTAATAGATACAGGGATCTTACCTCCTGTGGTATCATTATGCTCCTGTGCAAGTTCCTCCAAAGTCTCTAGTGTCTCCTGCTCCGCCTCTGTTGGAAATAATTGTAACAGCTCTTCATTATGGAAATATTTTTTGAACATTAATTTTCTAGCAAATAAATGAAGGTCTTTTATAGCTGTAAACTTATCAAACTGCGCCGTAGGGCAAAATGTAAGACCTTTTTTTAGAACATTTATTTCAATTTCAGATAGATCATAATTACTCAGATTGATCACCTTTAGACTGCTTTCCGAAGTCGTGCCATAATTTCGTTTAGCTGGAGCATATCTTGGCTCTCGCTTGCGTTTAGGCGTAGAAACAATTGATGCCAAGGTGGAAATAGAGGCGGATGAGGAGACACCAGACACATCGACTGAGGCTTGATTGGATGAAGCTGAATGAGTTCTATCACGTGTTTTATCATCCTGATGGTTCTTGCGCCACCTATATACTTTACCACTAGAGAAATCCTTTTGATCTCTAGCCAATTTATTCCTCTGGTTGATTTGAATATCTTTTATCCACTGATCCATCTGTTTCTCTAGTAAATTATCCATAGATGATAATTGCTCAGATGTAAGACAATTTTTTGCACTGGTGTATATATCATCCAAGGATTTATCAATAATTACCAAATTATTGGAATTATATTTAACTAATAATTCCATCAGTTGTCTCGAGGCGGTGTTACATACACTTTCCCAATTCTTTACAAATTCCTCGTCAATGACGGGAAAGGAAGGGGTTACGTGTATTCGTAATCCCCTAGGAATTAATTGATGCTGAATGTAATTCTCTAAAAATGCCTTACTCCACCAAGCACGAGTTCTCTTATAGGTTAAATTTTTAATTGTTTTAAAAAGTTCATCAAATTGTAAACCATCAGTAACAACCGTATTCGTGTTGCCATTAGAAAATACTGCGTTGATCTGTCCCTGCCATGATAGCTCTCTGGTTTTGAAATCCATAGCCGGATGGTAGGAAAGAGGAGCCTGTGCAGAACACAGTAATATATAGTTATTGAAACACAGTATACCCACACTAATCCACAGAATTTGTATATATTAATCTGAAAATATTTAAAAGTAAACCAAATATACCCGTGGTTAGAATATGCTGTGAAATAACACCAGTGAGACCACTGTAGTACAAAGACGAATACCAAACCACCTTGGATAGGAGATCACCAGAAAGAACCAATGAATACGGGAGTAATAAAAAATAGGCCTTTATTTATAAGATTGGCAACAAATACATACAATAAAAAACATATATTTTGTCTAAAATACAAAAAAAGGGGGGTATATATACCCTATAAGCGAGTTCAGGGAGAAAAAATACTCAATAAAATAGTCCCCAGTATGCTATATCATTTTGTGCTGTGCATATCATAGGATGCAGAGGTACCAATAAAAAGAGATAATAATGTCCAAAAAGAACATAATTTAAAATTTAAGCTGAATAATGTGCAAAAAAATGGAAAAAAAAATAAATTTTTTTTATAACATTGTGCAAAATAGTGCAAAAGTGCAAACAAAGTGCATAATAGCCAAGAAAGAATTCAAAATTCAATAGAACAAAGTGCCCACAAGTGTATGCCTATATACAGGCCAAATAATAGGTGACCAATTGCTCATATAAGACAGCACAGCAGTGTAGACAGCTAGAAAATATATATTAGGTAAATACCTGGGGGAGATCAACCTGAACCTGCGTGCGCCCGACGCGCGTTTCGAATATTTCTTCGTCAGGGGATAGTTAATATTGATGAAGAGAGGGTTTTTATAGCGTGGTCTGAAGTGAACGCTGTGTCCCGAGTGTCAGCGGCGCATGCGCAGACTGGAGGTCCGAGAGTTCCGGTCCCCGCGTCACATGACCGGCCGCACAGGAACGGAGTACCCGGCGTAACCTAGGTAACATGGACGCGGGGCGCCGGAACTCACAGACGCAGGCAGGGCATGCGTACAACCAGGGGCACAGCGTGTGAGAGCATATTGATTTTAGCTTTTGTTTTATACTTACCCCGTTTGGATGGAGGGACTTGGATGCTGCCGGTCATGTTGGGTGGTGGGACTGTGGAGCTTGCTGTATATTTCAAGTCACTATGAGAAAAACACCAAGAAGATGGAGATTAGATTGATCAATGCCATTCATGAGTCTGGTTTATTATTTTTTTATCTTTTTCCCACCCCCTCACTCCTTATTTCTATATAAAGATTGTCCATATTATTATAATTTCATTATTGTTCCTGGATTTCAGGATAGGTAGAATATATGCATTATTGTATGTATATGTGTATGTGTATGAATGTGTATATAATTTTTATATTGTATGTATGTGTGCATGTATATTTATTTGTTATGGACTATCTCTGTATTTATGCACAATGTACGTATTTGGTAGCTTTATATAATTCCTTTGCGTGTATATGAGTAATGAGAATGAATAATTTCTTTTTCATAATTTTGGGTGTTGGCAGTACAATATTCAATTTTTATTATATTGACCATCTATATATGTATTCCCTTGCATATCATGTGCCATATTAATTATGCCCACAATATTAAACATTATATATTTATTTTGTGTAAGTGCTCTCACACGCTGTGCCCCTGGTTGTACGCATGCCCTGCCTGCGTCTGTGAGTTCCGGCGCCCCGCGTCCATGTTACCTAGGTTACGCCGGGTACTCCGTTCCTGTGCGGCCGGTCATGTGACGCGGGGACCGGAACTCTCGGACCTCCAGTCTGCGCATGCGCCGCTGACACTCGGGACACAGCGTTCACTTCAGACCACGCTATAAAAACCCTCTCTTCATCAATATTAACTATCCCCTGACGAAGAAATATTCGAAACGCGCGTCGGGCGCACGCAGGTTCAGGTTGATCTCCCCCAGGTATTTACCTAATATATATTTTCTAGCTGTCTACACTGCTGTGCTGTCTTATATGAGCAATTGGTCACCTATTATTTGGCCTGTATATAGGCATACACTTGTGGGCACTTTGTTCTATTGAATTTTGAATTCTTTCTTGGCTATTATGCACTTTGTTTGCACTTTTGCACTATTTTGCACAATGTTATAAAAAAAAATTTTTTTTTTTTCCATTTTTTTGCACATTATTCAGCTTAAATTTTAAATTATGTTCTTTTTGGACATTATTATCTCTTTTTATTGGTACCTCTGCATCCTATGATATGCACAGCACAAAATGATATAGCATACTGGGGACTATTTTATTGAGTATTTTTTCTCCCTGAACTCGCTTATAGGGTATATATACCCCCCTTTTTTTGTATTTTAGACAAAATATATGTTTTTTATTGTATGTATTTGTTGCCAATCTTATAAATAAAGGCCTATTTTTTATTACTCCCGTATTCATTGGTTCTTTCTGGTGATCTCCTATCCAAGGTGGTTTGGTATTCGTCTTTGCAGTTGAGTTGGCAGAACTGATCTCGGATGCGATGAGTCTGAAGATCAAGGATGCAGAGTTCTACACCGATAGCAAGGTGGTACTGGGGTACATCTGTAACGAGACACGACGCTTCTACGTCTACGTCAGCAACCGGGTACTTCGGATAAGAAGATCCACCGGCCCTAATCAGTGGCACTACGTACCTACTCACCACAATCCTGCGGACCACGCGACTAGATCCGTTGCACCCAGTTATCTGAAGGACACTACAGTGTTCACAGGTCCTCCCTCTTTGTACCGTTCGATGCCCCACATCAGCAGGCCTGATACTTTCGAACTAGTGGGTCCAGACACAGATGAAGAGATCCGACCTCAAGTGTCTGCTCTACATACAGAGACTTCAAGCTGTCACCTGGAATCTCACCGGTTCAGCAAGTTCTCCACCTGGAAGTCACTTGTTCGAGCTATAGCTTGTCTATTTCATGTAACCCAGTCCTACAAGTCAACACTACCTGATAGCCCGAGACCTTGTAAAGGTTGGCATCACTGCAGGCTTGCGTTTACTGCTCCCAACCTGGAAAGAGCCAAGGTTATAATACTTCGTGTCGTACAAAGAGAAACCTATGGCAGAGAAATAGACAACCTCAACAAGGGACAACCCATTCCTGAAGTCAGTGGGCTGAGGAAGCTCGATCCGATTGTCGATCAGGATGGGCTGCTGAGAGTCGGTGGCTGTCTTCAAGAAGCTGAGGTAGAAGTTTCAGAGAAGCACCCGGTAATAATTCCTGGACGTCATCACGCAACAACCCTGCTAATTCAACATCATCATGTCTTAGTGAGACACCAAGGCCGTTTGTTTACTGAAGGAAACCTACGGGCGGCTGGACTATGGATAGTTGGAGCAAAGAGAAGAGTGAGCAAACTCATCTACGACTGCGTTACGTGTCGCAAACTCCGGGGCACATTCCAAAATCCGAAGATGGCCAATCTTCCACCCGACAGACTCAGTACTGAACCCCCCTTCACCAACGTTGGACTAGATGTATTCGGTCCTTGGTCTGTGGCTACACGACGGACTAAGAAAATACTTACAGAAGCAAAGTGTTGGGCAGTTCTATTCACATGTCTGTCCATCAGAGCCATTCATATCGAGGTAATCGAATCGATGGACACATCAAGTTTTATAAACGCACTTCGACGCTTCATCGCAATCAGAGGCCCTGTGAAGCATATTCGTTCTGACCGAGGTACGAATTTCGTCAGAGCGGCAAGAGAACTCCAAATCCCTTCCAATCTGGACATCGCCAATGTGGAAAGGTATCTAGGCGAGCAAGGATGTACCTGGACTTTCAATCTACCACACTCTTCGCACATGGGAGGTGCGTGGGAAAGGATGATAGGGATAGCACGCAAAATACTAGACTCTATCTTCTTGCAAGCTAACACCAGACTTACACAAGAGAGTTTAACCACGTTCTTGGCAGAGGTCTCAGCCATCATGAATGCCAGGCCACTAACAGCACTTTCTAGTGATTCCG
Organism: Ranitomeya variabilis; assembly: GCF_051348905.1. Taxonomy (NCBI): domain Eukaryota; kingdom Metazoa; phylum Chordata; class Amphibia; order Anura; family Dendrobatidae; genus Ranitomeya; species Ranitomeya variabilis. Next base: position 291,073,738 of record NC_135235.1, read on the forward strand.
GAGATCCATCCATCCTTACTCCTGCAATGTTACTCACACAGAAAACCTGTGTCCCGAAAGCTCCACTCAGAGAATTCAATGACAAAGACCTCTACAGACAACAATGGAGGCAAGTACAAAGCGTGTCCAACGTCTTCTGGGATAGATGGAGGAAACAATATCTCTCCACTCTGCAAACCAGGACAAAGTGGCAGAAAGACCGCCCAAATATTCAATCTGGGGATGTTGTACTCGTCAAAGACAGTCAGTCACATCGGAACGAGTGGCCACTCGGCCTAGTCATCAAGACCCTTCCCAGCAAAGATGGGAAGGTGCGGAAAGTAGAGGTCAGAGTGTGCAAGCTTGGGGAGAACAAACTGTTCCTCAGGCCCGTTACCGAGCTTGTATTATTATTTTCCCCAAAAGAACCTAATTGTGGCATCTGTTGACGCCAAGCGGGGAGTGTTCTGCCCATCTTAATGTGCAGAAAGTTAATTATCATGTTATTCAAGTTGTGGCCACTGGAGGTCATCAGTTGCCTACCTTTCATGTTGTTTACCAACTCTTCCCTCAGAAGAGCAATGTCTTCTGGGTAAGTTCCGCCCTCATTCTTCTTGTGGAAGACAAGCTTCGGTAGCCATTTCTCCTCAGGTCTGAAGGGAGGCACACGTGCTCCTGTCTCACTTACTTTCCTACCCCTGTCCTAACGAATCTCGGTACGTTTATAAAGGGTTAAATGCATCTTATGTTTGTGTTAGTATCTGAGCCTTATGTAGCTCCTATAGTCTGATATAGTTAGGCAGATTGTGCTCTGTAGCTTGCAGTTAGGTAATGTTTACTCTGCATGTAGATAGAGGCATCTTTGTATAGAATAGGGCAGTGCTGTTAGAATTACTGTGTAATGCACTCTGTATAATTCTTGCTGTAATGTCCCAGTTATTTATGTGATTGCACCCTGTATGTGCATATACTGATATGCTGTTATTCTTTACAGTTTTTCACCAGTCATCCACTATGATTATTCACTGAACATCCACTTTGTACATCAACATCATTCACTATTCGATCATCTACTATGAATACTATCCACCATTGTTGTTCAACGTTATAGTTTATGTTATCATCACCCTAATAAATAAGACTTAAGCATCAACACAGTCTGTTTACTGGGATGTGGATGAAGGTTTAGCCGTATGTTGGAATCCACACAGCATCCTACGTGGAGGAAGGCAGAACACATACTTTTATTAAATTTATTTATTTTTCTTCTTGGCAGTTTCCTGGCTACCGGAGAGACCTTGAGATCCCTGCATTTCCAGTTTCGGATTGGAGTCTCTACACTTTCGTGTATTATTGCCGACACATGCCGCGCATTGTGGGACAATCTCCTTGAGGAATTTTTACCAATCCCAACAACTGAGTTATGGGAGGTCAACGCCCAAAAATTTGACCAAGTGTGTTCCTTCCCTAACTGTATTGGAGCAGTTGATGGGAAGCACATTAGGATTACAAAGCCTGCAAGAAGTGGTTCGCTGTTTTTTAACTACAAAAAATACTTTTCCACCGTCCTCATGGCCATTGCAGGTGCGGACTGCAGGTTTCTTGCCGTGGACATTGGAGCGTTTGGCCGTGCCAATGATTCCCGGACATTTAAGGAGTCTGATATGGGCCGAAGATTGTATGAGAACAATTTTAATTTCCCCCAGCCAAGACCTCGTCCCAACACCCAAGGCCCGGCAATGCCATTTGTGGTTGTTGGTGATGAGGCATTTCAAATGTCTGCCAACCTTCTGAAACCGTACTCAAGTCGGGGCTTGGACCACACAAAAAGGATTTTTAATTATAGACTGTCCAGGGCCAGAAGAACTGTGGAGTGCGCCTTTGGAATCCTTGTCTCCAAATGGCGGATTTTAGGATCCGCTATAAATCTGAAAATTGAGACAGTTGATCAGGTGGTGAAGGCTTGTGTGGTTCTACACAATTATGTTATTGCCAAAGAGAGAGTCAACGTGGAACTAGATGAACCCATACCAAACCCATTGCCCAATTTCCAAGATCATCCTCTGAGGACAACTTTGGAAATTGCTCAGATGAGGGATCAATTTGCATCATATTTTGTTTCTGATGTTGGCCGTGTGTCATGGCAAGATCAAATGGTTTAATGTGTATATACTTTATCCTGCTATAACTGTAAGTAAAATTTTTGTGATTAATAAAAATCTAATCTAATTTAAAAATAATAAAAGACTGTTGAGTCCATGACATTTTAACAGCCAAATGTACTGTTCTTTAAATGTAGAAATGTATTGTGTTTTTATACTTTGTTGTGTTTTGAAATAAAGTTTTTATTGTGTCTTTACGTTTTAAAAAAAAATTCTCCCCTATAAATGTTGTTGGCAATAAAAAAAAATTAAAAAAAATCTAATGTTCTAGAACCAAATGTGTGTACCATAAAATGTAGTAATGTGAGCACCGGTTCCCAAATTGACTCTGACAAAACAAACCAATTGTTCACATAGCCGTGTGTTCCATAGTTTTGAAAGCGAACATGATCGGCTCCCACCTTGTCAAGCAATTAATCTTGCAGACTATTTGCATATGGAACCTGGCATCATGGAGCGGGATGGCTGAAGCAGGTTTTCTGCCGCTGTGCTGCGGCTGTGTGACAGGCACTACACATGCCTTGGATGTGCATGTGTTCTGCCTGTCACACAGCCTCTGAACATGTGGCTGCAGATCATATCCGCACTCCATGAAGCCGGGGGACATATGCTACTAGTCTGCAAGTGTTTTGCTTGACAAGGAGGGAGACTATCATGTTCGCTCAACTGTAGCGAGTTAACACTATTGAACTCAGGATGCTGGAATACGTCCTGAGTCAAATAGTGGCTACGCTTGGCCACGTGAACATTGCTACAACCTCACCTGACCAATAGCCTTAAGGTACCGTTACAGAAACGATTAACCAACGATCACGACCAGCGATACGACCTGGCCGTGATAGTTGGTAAGTCGTTGTGTGGTCGCTGGAGAGCTGTCACACAGACAGCTCTCCTGCGACCAACAATGCCGAAGTCCCGTGTAACCAGGGTAACCATCGGGTTACTAAGCGCATGGCCGCTTAAGCCGATGTTTACCCTGGTTAGGATTGTAAATGTAAAAAAAATAAACAGTATATACTTAGATTCCGGTGTCTGCCACGTCCATCGCCGTCAGCTTCCCGCACTGTGCCAGGCCAAAAGTGTAGCGCCCCCACTGCCGCAGGGCCGAGGGGTACCCGGTACCGGGCCTGTGAGTCTCTCTTCTGGGGTTGTCACGGTGGCTAGGCCCGGTCCGTGACCTTGCTGAGGGGCGTACAGTGATAGATGTGGGTAGATGATGGTGGTGGTGATGCTGTAGTGGTGCGGTGCAGTAAATAACGAGGACACCAAGTTTACCTCTTTACTGAAGATCTCTGGGTCCTCAGTCCGGAGTCCAGATAACCAGGCTGTGCAAGTCCGGCCGGTCCAATGGCACCTCCAGAGTTCTCTTAGCAGGTGGAAATCTGTGCCTTCCTTCTAGCGCTATGTGTTGCGGTCCTTCCCTGCTGTGCTTACGGAAAGTCCCCACAACTGTTGTGTCCGTTTCTTAAGTTCCCTCACAACTCGATTAGATGACGTTCTGCTAATTCTCCGTCCCTCCCTGATGTTGCGGTTGGAACGGCACCCGTTTGACGGGTAGGCTCGGAGCTCTTCCGGGACCCTAGAGTCGCCCCTCTCCACTAGTTGCCCCCCAAGACTGCATAGGTGATTTAGGTGAGACAGCCCGCCTTAGACTGACTGTCCTGCCGCTGTTTAGAGTATTGCTTGAAGCTGAATATTGTAATACTCCCTCGGCGTTCCGGCCGCCGGTTGTGCGCCTCAGTAGGATGTTGCCTCGGTCTTACAGCACTACCCCTACTGGTATTCTCCTTCTTGCTTTGATCTCGTTTCTCACTCAGCACAATCTATCTCGCTTCCAATCCCTTCTTGGGCACCGCCGCTATACTGAGCAGGCACGGTCCTGTTACTTTCTCTCAAGTTGCCAAGTCTCTGTCAGGATCCCACCCCTGACAGAGACCTGTTATGGTTACCCCAATGACCATGGGAAAAAAATACAAAACGGACTAGCTCTCGGGTGATGGAAACTAAGGTCGACCGTGACCTGAACCTGACCCAACACTTACAGTAGCCGGGGGATGTACCTACGATGCCCTAGACACCACGCGCCAGCCGGAGATCTAACTACCCCTATAAGAGGAATATACAGGCCTGCCTTACCTCCAGTGAGGAACCCCAAAAGATGATAGTAGGCCCCCACAGATATTGACGGTGAGTTCAGAGGAAATGACATACGTAGGATGAACAGCAGATTTAGCACAGTGAGGTCCGCTTACTAGATAGCAGAAGGACAGGAAAGAGTTACTTCACGGTCGACCTAAAAATCACTATTCAAAAACACCATCCAGAAATTACTTTAAACTCCAGTGACAACTCATGCCACTGGAGTAGTAATTTTCTGTCCACAAGAGCTTCCAGCACTGAAGAGTCACATTGCAGATAGCTGGACAAAAATAGCAAAACAAGAAACAAAATTCAACTTAGCTGAACTGGAACTTGAGGCAGGTGAATGCAACAGAATGCTACTAGCACATTGTTGGCCGGCATGTGACTAACAGCCAAGCAGCCTTAAATAGGAAACTCCCCAAGAGGGTGGCGACAGGTAATCAGAGATGGAGGAAGGCACATAAGAGACACTACCATAACAGACCACCGGGGGAGCCCACAAACCGAATTCACAACAGTACCCCCCCCTTAAGGAGGGGGCACCGAACCCTCACCAGAACCACCAGGGCGACCTGGATGAGCACTATGAAATGCACGAACCAAATCGGGAGCATGAACATCGGATGCTGTCACCCAAGAATTATCCTCCTGGCCATAACCTTTCCACTTAACCAGATACTGAAGTTTCCGTCTGGAAACACGGGAGTCCAAGATCTTTTCCACCACATACTCCAATTCACCCTCAACCAACACAGGAGCAGGTGGATCAGCAGAAGGAACAACCGGTACCTCATACCTCCGCAATAATGACCGATGGAAAACATTATGGATATTAAAAGATGCTGGGAGGTCCAAACGAAAGGACACAGGATTAAGAACCTCCAGAATCCTATAAGGGCCGATAAACCGAGGCTTAAACTTAGGAGACGAGACCTTCATAGGAACAAATCGAGAAGACAGCCACACCAGGTCCCCAACACAAAGACGAGGACCAATACGCCGATGACGATTAGTGAACTGTTGAGTCTTCTCCTGGGACAACTTCAGATTGTCCACAACCTGTCCCCAAATCTGATGCATCCTATCAACCACAGCATCCACTCCAGGACAATCCGAAGACTCCAATTGACCGGACGAAAACCGAGGGTGAAACCCTGAATTACAAAAAAATGGAGAAACCAAAGTGGCAGAACTAGCCCGATTGTTAAGGGCAAACTCTGCCAATGGCAAAAAGTCAAGCCAATCATCCTGATCAGCGGACACAAAACACCTCAAGTAAGTCTCCAAGGTCTGATTAGTACGCTCAGTCTGGCCATTAGTCTGAGGATGGAATGCAGACGAAAAAGACAAATCGATACCCATCCTGGCACAGAACGTCCGCCAAAATCTAGACACAAACTGAGTACCCCTGTCAGACACTATATTCTCAGGAATACCATGCAAACGCACCACATTCTGAAAAAATAGAGGAACCAACTCAGAGGAGGAGGGCAATTTGGGTAAAGGTACCAAATGAACCATCTTGGAAAAACGGTCACAAATCACCCAGATGACAGACATCCTACGAGAAACCGGAAGGTCAGAAATAAAGTCCATAGAGATGTGCGTCCAAGGCCTCTTAGGAATAGGCAAGGGCAACAACAACCCACTGGCCCTAGAACAGCAGGGCTTGGCCCGAGCACAAACATCACAAGACTGCACAAACATGCGCACATCTCGAGACAAAGAAGGCCACCAGAAGGACCTAGACACCAAATCCCTGGTGCCAAAAATTCCAGGATGACCTGTCAACGCGGAAGAATGAACCTCCGAGATAACTCTACTGGTCCAATCATCAGGGACAAACAGTCTACCAGGCGGACAGCGATCAGGCCTATCCACCTGAAACTCCTGCAAAGAACGCCGCAGGTCTGGGGAGACAGCTGACAATATCACCCCATCCTTCAGGATGCCGGTAGGTTCGGAATCACCAGGCGAGTCAGGCTCAAAACTCCTAGAGAGGGCATCCGCCTTCACATTCTTGGACCCAGGCAGATATGACACCACAAAGTTAAATCGGGAGAAAAACAACGACCAGCGCGCCTGTCTAGGATTCAGACGCCTGGCCGACTCAAGATAAATTAGATTCTTGTGGTCAGTGAGGACCACCACCTGGTGTCTAGCACCCTCAAGCCAATGACGCCACTCCTCAAACGCCCACTTCATGGCCAGAAGTTCCCGATTTCCCACATCATAATTTCGCTCAGCGGGCGAAAACTTTCGGGAGAAAAACGCACATGGTCTCATTACTGAGCAGTCAGGATCTTTCTGCGACAAAACTGCACCTGCTCCGATCTCCGAAGCATCCACCTCAACCTGGAACGGAAGTAACACATCAGGTTGGCGCAACACAGGAGCGGAAGAAAAGCGGCGCTTAAGCTCTTGAAAGGCCTCCACAGCCGCAGAGGACCAATTAGCAACATCAGCACCCTTTTTGGTCAAATCAGTCAAAGGTTTAGCAATGGCAGAAAAACCCGCTATAAATCGGCGATAGAAATTAGCAAAACCCAAGAACTTTTGCAGACTCTTCAAAGAAGTAGGTTGCATCCAATCACAAATAGCCTGGACCTTGACAGGGTCCATCTCCATAGATGAAGGGGAAAAAATATATCCCAAAAAGGAAATTCTCTGAACTCCAAAACTACACTTTGAGCCCTTTACAAAAAGAGAATTAGCTCGCAAAACCTGAAAAACTCTCCTGACCTGTTGAACGTGAGATTCCCAGTCCTCCGAAAAAACAAGAATATCATCCAAATACACAATCATAAACTTATCCAGATATTCACGGAAAATATCGTGCATAAAGGACTGAAAAACGGAAGGGGCATTTGCGAGACCGAAAGGCATTACCAAATACTCAAAATGGCCTTCAGGCGTATTAAATGCGGTCTTCCACTCATCCCCCTGCTTAATCCGCACCAAATTATACGCACCACGTAGATCGATCTTAGTGAACCACTTAGCCCCCTTTATACGAGCAAACAGATCAGTCAGTAAAGGTAACGGGTACTGGTATTTAACTGTAATCTTATTCAAAAGTCGATAGTCGATACAAGGTCTCAATGAACCATCCTTTTTACCTACAAAGAAAAATCCTGCCCCTAGTGGAGACAACGAGGGGCGAATATGACCCTTTTCCAAGGATTCTCTGATATACTCCCGCATAGCAGTATGTTCAGGTACAGACAAATTAAACAAGCGACCCTTAGGAAACTTACTACCGGGGATCAATTCAATAGCGCAGTCACACTCTCTGTGGGGAGGGAGAGAATCAACTTTAGGCTCTTGAAAGACATCATAAAAATCTGACAGAAATGCTGGGATCTCAGAGGGAGTAGATGAAGAAATAGGAACCAAAGGTGCATCCCCATGAATACCCCGACATCCCCAGCTCAACACAGACATAGATTTCCAGTCCAAGACGGGATTATGAATCTGTAACCATGGTAATCCAAGCACTAAGACATCATGTAGGTTATATAATACAAGGAAACGAATAATCTCCTGATGGTCTGGGGTAAGACGCATAGTCACTTGTGTCCAATATTGTGGTTTATTGCTAGCCAAAGGTGTAGAATCAATACCCTTCAGGGGAATAGAAACTTCCAACGGCTCCAAATCAAACCCACAACGCTTGGCAAAGGACCAATCCATGAGACTCAGAGCGGCGCCAGAATCCACATAAGCATTCACAGTCACAGATGATAAGGTACAAATCAATGTCACGGACAAAAGAAATTTTGACTGCAAGGTACCTGTAGAAAAAGATTTATCAACCTTTTTATCAACCTTATTTATACGTTTAGAGCATGCTGATATAACATGAGCTGGATCTCCACAGTAGAAGCACAATCCATTTTTGCGCCTGTAATTTTGACGTTCGCCTCTAGACAAAACACGATCGCATTGCATATGCTCCAATGCCTTTTCAGAGGTCACCGCCAAATGGTGCACAGGTCTTTGCTCAGAAGACACCGCCATATGGTGCACAGGTTTTTGCTCAGAAGATACCACCATATGGTGCACAGATTCTTCCTCAGAAGACCCCGCCATATGGTGCACAGATTTGCGCTCCCGCAAACGCCGATCAATCTGGATAGCCAATTTCATGGCATCATTCAGACCTGTAGGCACAGGGAACCCCACCATGACATCCTTCACGGCATCAGAGAGACCTTCTCTGAAATTAGCTGCTAAAGCGCACTCATTCCATTTAGTAAGCACCGACCATTTACGGAATTTCTGGCAGTATATCTCAGCTTCATCTTGCCCTTGGGAAAGAGCTATCAAGGCTTTCTCAGCCAAAATCTCCAAATTAGGTTCTTCATAAAGCAACCCCAAAGCCTGAAAAAACGCATCTACATTTAACAACGCAGGATCCCCTGGCGATAATGCAAATGCCCAACTTTGTGGGTCGCCGCGCAGTAGAGAGATAACAATTTTAACTTGTTGAGTCTGATCACCAGCAGAGTGAGATCTCAGAGACAAAAACAATTTGCAATTCTCTCTGAAACTCAAAAACCGGGATCTGTCTCCGGTAAAGTATTCAGGCAGAGGAATCTTAGGTTCAGACATTGGAGCACGTATAACAAAATCTTGTAGGTTCTGTACTTTTGTCGCAAGGTTATTCAAACCCGCAACTAAACTCTGTGGATCCATGTTTCAAATGGGTGTAACCCAAGCATTCAGAGGATAAGAGGAGAGGAGAAAAAAAAAAGGCTGAAGACTGCAGTTTAAGCAAGGAATACAAATGATCAAACTAAGGTGCACTTTCAAACACAGAAAAAAAAAAAACCTTTTCTTCTCCTTCCTACTTTAGTGCATATTTTAACACATAGATTTTTTACAGGCCGGCCAAACTGTTATGGTTACCCCAATGACCATGGGAAAAAAATACAAAACGGACTAGCTCTCGGGTGATGGAAACTAAGGTCGACCGTGACCTGAACCTGACCCAACACTTACAGTAGCCGGGGGATGTACCTACGATGCCCTAGACACCACGCGCCAGCCGGAGATCTAACTACCCCTATAAGAGGAATATACAGGCCTGCCTTACCTCCAGTGAGGAACCCCAAAAGATGATAGTAGGCCCCCACAGATATTGACGGTGAGTTCAGAGGAAATGACATACGTAGGATGAACAGCAGATTTAGCACAGTGAGGTCCGCTTACTAGATAGCAGAAGGACAGGAAAGAGTTACTTCACGGTCGACCTAAAAATCACTATTCAAAAACACCATCCAGAAATTACTTTAAACTCCAGTGACAACTCATGCCACTGGAGTAGTAATTTTCTGTCCACAAGAGCTTCCAGCACTGAAGAGTCACATTGCAGATAGCTGGACAAAAATAGCAAAACAAGAAACAAAATTCAACTTAGCTGAACTGGAACTTGAGGCAGGTGAATGCAACAGAATGCTACTAGCACATTGTTGGCCGGCATGTGACTAACAGCCAAGCAGCCTTAAATAGGAAACTCCCCAAGAGGGTGGCGACAGGTAATCAGAGATGGAGGAAGGCACATAAGAGACACTACCATAACAGACCACCGGGGGAGCCCACAAACCGAATTCACAACAGAGACCCTACCGAATCTTCTCCCGCAACACCCTCTGCCACAAGGTGTTGCCTGGTTCCAACCCAGTCAGCTTTCTGTCTAACTTCCTGCCTGACCCCCAGTTTTACCAGTATGTGGAGAGTGGCCTAATGAATAGAACCCTTAGCTCCCCCTGGAGGCCCGGCGGTGAAATGTATTGGTGTCTGTGATACCTGATCAGATGAACTCCTTCAGTGCCATCGGACGTACCACAGCTCCCCTTAGTGGCGGAGCCACAGTACTGCAACGACCAGGACTCTGGGGCGCTGCACTCCCCCCCGGTTAAATCCAGTACTCCGGGACTGGGAAGAAAACAACAATACAGTTTAGCAAAAAGACATACAATTTTGTTGAGTGCAATAACAATAAGTATATTTAAACAGAGCTTCCCTTTATGGGAGGTGAGGACACTTGAACGTTACAAACATGGTTAAATATCATAGCAACATGCTATAAGTAACTTCTCTTACCCAACCGGGTATTCTACTTAATACAAATTCTCGAACAATAATTTAACATTGCCTTTAAGGACGTACACTCTGAATCCGCTAAAGACCTTCTTATAATCACATTATAAGGTAATTTAACTTTTACATTCTCCTTCTTTAAATCTGCAGGACCGCCTGTCCTAACGGCGCCAGACCTACTGCCTCTCCTTTCTTACAGGACCGCTCCTTTCAGCCCGAGCCTTCTGTCTTTTCAACTACTATACACAGTATAGAACATAACATTTCTTTCAGTTTAGGATCAATGAGCCCTTTCTTCAAGGCTCCTAAGAGGACTTACTAACTAACCCCATACGGGTTCACTCTCTCTGTCCTCATCTTTCTATCAACATTATCAAACATTTTCCACAATTAACTTGTTAAATACACATAACTTTTTCATATAAACATTATCATCACTTTCTTTCGTCAAAACATTATTGCTATCTATCGATCTTAAAGCAATACCATTCTTTAAGTGCAACAAGTGAACATCCCCTTTAAGAGGGGACCAAGTCTCTATGAGGTAGCATATCTTCTCAAGCTACCAGTCCATACTCAGCAAAGGCTCCGGTGTGGTATCTTCACAAAGAGTCTCTTGTTAAGTAAAACCAGTAGGAAGCACCTTTAAGAAGGTGCAAACCAAACTATTTACAGAGTGTTTGTATCATGCACTGTTCATGATTGCAGCAGTTCTTGATAACAGGGGAAAGATAGAAAAAGTAAACAAAACAATAGGGATCCCGGGTCAACAAAGGGATCCCTTTAAGAATAACTCTAGATGGGTTTTAGCAGCAAAACAGCAGGAAACAAACAGTTAACTATTTACAGTTTCAGGTTTCCGAGGTTTAGTTGGACGGCTTCCAGGGCTGCACCTGGCACTTAACCCTTCTTGGCCTGGGAAAAGTGAGGTCCACGGTTACTCCCAGTGCTGGACAAACGCCGTTAATCCGTCTTTCATGTACAGTTAAATCATGCGCAGCGATGGAGGTCTGCGCAGCTTGAGTATGGGCATTTGCTGCAGCAGAGGTAGCGGCTGCTGCAAGATCAGTCACTGGAACAGAGTCAGCAGCTGTGGCACTAGCAGTCACTGGAGTGGTGTCGGTCGTCAGGGCAGGGTCGTCCTTCATACCTGCTTCAGATGCGGTCCCTCCGGTGCCGATCTGCTCCGTCTCCGCTGGGGTCTGGAACACCAGTTGCAGGGCCTCGCGCTGCGGCGTTGTCATCTCTGCTCGCAGCATCTCGCTTTCCGGCAGGGCCTTGCTTTCCAGCTTCGGAGCGCTGGGACTTCTTTCCTGCTCCGGACCAGATGAGGCTGCCGACAGATGTCTGGTGAGGCTCCTGATGATGGCCTTCTTCCACCCGGCCTCAGTGCTCAGCTGCGTCCGCCGGGGTTGGTCGCTGAGCTCGTCCACTCCGGCCTGCAGGAATTCAGCATCAGCGGTGGAGGCCTGGTTGCGGTGCCCCTCCGGGTGGCTGGGGGAGTCCTCTGCTCCGACCCCACACTCCGGCTCCGGGTGGCTCGCCATGGCGTCCTCCATGTCGCTCACTTCTTCCTGGTCCTTTTCCCGCTCTCTCCTTCGTGGGCGGTTTCGCTTTCGTTGTCTCCGCCCCCCATTGAGGATCAGTAGGCGGATCTCGGCTGCTGACGGACACGTCCTCAAGGGGCTGAAATATTTAGACTGGGCGGCCATTGTCTTTCGCGCTCTCCAGCTTGTCTACGCCCACTCCACGCCCTTCTTCTTCTCCTGCGCTCTCCTTAGCGCTGTAATGGCGGCGGTTTTGGCGGGAACTTCTGGCGGCAAGTGGCAATACACAGTCTTTGCAATAAGTCACAGTCCAAGCACAATAAATCACAGTTCCAAGGCACACATGACCTGATTCTTCAGGCTTAAGTAGATCCTGTTCGTGACGCCAAGTTGTAGCGCCCCCACTGCCGCAGGGCCGAGGGGTACCCGGTACCGGGCCTGAGTCTCTCTTCTGGGGTTGTCACGGTGGCTAGGCCCGGTCCGTGACCCTGCTGAGGGGCGTACAGTGATAGTTGTGGGTAGATGATGGTGGTGGTGATGCTGTAGTGGTGCGGTGCAGTAAATAACGAGGACACCAAGTTGCAGTCTCTTTACTTCTTTACTGAAGATCTCTGGGTCCTCAGTCCGGAGTCCAGATAACCAGGCTGTGCAAGTCCGGCCGGTCCAATGGCACCTCCAGAGTTCTCTTAGCAGGTGGAAATCTGTGCCTTCCTTCTAGCGCTATGTGTTGCGGTCCTTCCCTGCTGTGCTTACGGAAAGTCCCCACAACTGTTGTGTCCGTTTCTTAAGTTCCCTCACAACTCGATTAGATGACGTTCTGCTAATTCTCCGTCCCTCCCTGATGTTGCGGTTGGAACGGCACCCGTTTGACGGGTAGGCTCGGAGCTCTTCCGGGACCCTAGAGTCGCCCCTCTCCACTAGTTGCCCCCCAAGACTGCATAGGTGATTTAGGTGAGACAGCCCGCCTTAGACTGACTGTCCTGCCGCTGTTTAGAGCATTGCTTGAAGCTGAATATTGTAATACTCCCTCGGCGTTCCGGCCGCCGGTTGTGCGCCTCAGTAGGATGTTGCCTCGGTCTTACAGCACTAGCCCTACTGGTATTCTCCTTCTTGCTTTGATCTCGTTTCTCACTCAGCACAATCTATCTCGCTTCCAATCCCTTCTTGGGCACCGCCGCTATACTGAGCAGGCACGGTCCCGTTACTTTCTCTCAAGTTGCCAAGTCTCTGTCAGGATCCCACCCCTGACAGAGACCCTACCGAATCTTCTCCCGCAACACCCTCTGCCACAAGGTGTTGCCTGGTTCCAACCCAGTCAGCTTTCTGTCTAACTTCCTGCCTGACCCCCAGTTTTACCAGTATGTGGAGAGTGGCCTAATGAATAGAACCCTTAGCTCCCCCTGGAGGCCCGGCGGTGAAATGTATTGGTGTCTGTGATACCTGATCAGATGAACTCCTTCAGTGCCATCGGACGTACCACAGCTCCCCTTAGTGGCGGAGCCACAGTACTGCAACGACCAGGACTCTGGGGCGCTGCAAAAGCACAGCACAGCGTTGACGCGGTGTGCTCTGCTTTTACTTTACGGCCGTAACTCAGTGTCACTCATTGCGGGAAGATGACGGCGAGGGACGTGGCAGACACCGGAATCTAAGTATATACTGTTTATATTTTTTACATTTACAATGGTAACCAGGGTAAACATCGGGTTACTAAGCGGCCCTGCGCTTAGTAACCCGATATTTACCCTGGTTACCAGTGAAGACATCGCTGTTTACCCTGGTTACCAGTGAAGACATCGCTGAATCGGTGTCACACACGCCGATCCAGCGATGACAGCGGGTGATCAGCGACCAAAAAAAGGTCCTGATCATTCGCAGCGACCAACGATCTCCCAGCAGGGGCATGATCGTAGGTCGCTGTCACGCATTAAGATTTCGTTAACGATATCGTTGCTACGTCATAAAAATCAACGATATTGTTAACGATATCGTTATGTGTAACGGTACCAGTACAGTAGGATTTGAAAATTGATATATTTTTTTAACCTATTTGTGTTTGTAACAACTCATAGTACAATGAGAGACAGGCCAAAAAAATTAAAACAAACTGCATAAAAATCTGTCATACATTGCAGATATGAGGTGTTGCAAACACAAGATTTGTGTACGGCGCACGGTGTGAGTTGGTGCAAACTTTATTTTAGACCAAGAACTCCAATATGGTTAACCAAATAACAATTTATTAGGGGTGATAGGGGTGACACAAAACGAAAAATGGGGAAAGGTTCTAAGGGGTGGGAACTTCCGCAATTAATTGAGATTGATATCCCCCAGTTTGGGAGTGGGTGGAGGGGGGGAGGAGGAGGAACCACCATACTGAAGAATGCTTGATGGTATGCCAACGTCTGACCACCCTGTGGTCGACGGTGGCGAGAATGCCAACGCAGGAGGGGAGGGAGGAGGCACGACCAGTGTCCTTCGCACTCTGGGCTGGCTCTGGCTACTCCTGCTCCGGCTAGACCCCTGCCGAGAGCTTGGTGCAGGTATTGGAGCAGCCAGAGCCGGTGTAGCGGGTGATGTTCTTGCCCGTTTTCTCCTCTCTCCCTCTGGTTGTTGTTCCGCCTGCCGTCTGTGGGTCCTTGAAGGCGTGGCAGGAGCAGGACTTTGCGGCTCTGTTCTATGGTGTCGGCGGCGGCAGTGGCCCTCGGCACGCGGAGTTCGGTGTGGCTGCTCTGCAGCAGGAGTCGGAGTCATGCTAGCCAGCGATGGTACTACGGGCATTGTAGTTGCTGACTGCATGACCCGATCCTGCTGCAGAGCAGTCACGTACGCATTGTTGCAGGCCTGCATCACCGAAATCTGGAGTTCCGGCGTAAGATGTTCCACCATGCCCTTCGCAATGGCACTAAAGAAATGTTTTGCCGGCCTCGAGAGCTCGGATTCCATATTTTCAAGGCGCCGGTCGATATTGGACAGAGCAGTGTCCATTCTATCGCCCAGCGCCTTGAAACAATTCTGGAATACCGTGCTCAAATGGAAAAATTCGGGCAGTAGCGGCCTGTCCGAGGCCCACTGACGCTGTCGGGAAAACCCGAAGGAAGGAGCGCCAGTGGCCTCGACCAGGGGAACATCTGATGGACCGGCTGCCGGTTCTCCAGATGGTGGTGCAAGCCTACTGTCGCTGTGGGATGGCTGTGACGGTCCAGATGGCAATTCACGAAGGACCGCTCCAGAGGGACGAACAGGCTCGAGGGTGCTGCTGTGTGTTCTGTGAAAACATAAGGAAAACATTAGTATACAAAACATAACATTTCACATTCGCCACCTCCTGTGTGTAATAAAAAGTTAACATTGCATCACACACTGTAAAATTAAAATTTTACATAATTGTAAAGGGTCAGTTCCGTCTGTCAGTCTTAACGGTATTATTTGCTGATTGTTACGGCCAGCTGCCTGTCATGGCTGACGCGACCAATCAGCGCCGGGCACAGTCCTCCTTACTCCCCGCAGTGAATGCCTGTCGCCCGCATACTCCCCTCTGTCATGGATAAACACCGGCGGTAACCGTTGCCGCCGTTAAGATGTAACCAAATTTTTACTATTGACACTGCCGATGACGCATCAATATTAAAAATTGAAAAAATTTTGTGTTAAAAAATTAACAAGCTATACTCAACCATGTTTGCCGTTTGTAACGGCCGCCATGGTTTACGCTTATCGTCGGAACTGTCATGACGTCACGGACATGTGACCGAGACGTCATCACAGGTCCTGCGATCAGACCAACCCTGGGTACAGAACCTGCCGTGGACTACAAGGTCTCCCGTGTCAATTATTTTAACGTTATAGGAAACTGTGATAAACCTGGATGTGCAATATACTACGCCACAATGACATATTGCAAGTGGCTGGCCAATATACTATGTGTCTGTGTGCTGTATACTACGTCACTGGCCAATGTAATAAAAATGGATGGGCAATAAACTACGTGGCTGGGGAATAGACTACGTGAATATGCATGTTGGACAGTACACGATGTGTGGGAATAGGTAATACTTACTGTCGGCGGCCAAGGGCCGGTCTCAGGAACTGCAGAATCCTGTTGTACTTGTATGGTATTGACCTTGCCGCTGCAGCACCACTACGAGCCTCTCCCTCCTTCCGCAGGCCCCGATTGAAACGGTCCTTCATGGAGCGCCATCTGGTCTTCAATTTTTTGACTGTGGAAAAGGCAAACAATTAGTTTGAGAGAAACTTTTATTGATAACACAACCGTGTGCGATGATACAAAAGTAGAACACATTACAGACGGTTGTGTATCCTGGCCTGAAGGTTCAGAGCGGCATCTTGGCAATACTTACCAAATTTAGTTTGGTCAGTGGGTGAAGCGCTGTCAAAGCCATCCCACAGCGATTTGGCCACCTCAGTCCACATACGTTTCAAAACCACCTGGTCCGCGTGCCGGGGGTCACGGGGGTCCCACAACGGGCCTGGATTGATGCTACCATGACATCAACATCAATGCCCTCTTCTTGGTCCCGTTGTGAAACCTAGATTGATAGGAAAACATAAATTTTTGCAATATAAATACAAATTGGTCTCCTTGGTCTCCCTCCCTTCTCCCCCCCCCCCCCCCTCCAATAAAAAAAATAAAAAAAATAAATAATGATAAAAAAAAAATTGGGACTACGTTCTTTTAAAAAATACTTACTCGCCGTCTTGCCACCACAGCTTGGCCCTGAGGTCGCTGCTCCTGCTGGCTATGTTCCTCCTCACTTGAAGAAGCCTGGAAAATAGTTTTAAAAAATTGAGTGACACGTCTCCAAATGACACCGAATAGTAAGCAACAGTAGATCATGTACTCACCGGACTCCCCTGCGGTGTCGTGTGGCTCGAGTCACTTGCCATTGCGATGAAATTCTAAAATGAAAAAAAATATATATATTTACTATACACAATACAGAGTCACATATTGGAAAATATCCAAAATCCAGAAATCCATACATTAACATTACAACCACAACGAACAGTGCACTCACAGTACAATGCCAACTGAACAAGCGCTGAGCAAACAACACCGCCATACATTGAAAGAAAAAACAATGGCAGAGACGACACAATGCCAGAGTATAGCAAAAGCATAATACCAGTCCCAGGAAAGATAACAAAACAAATAAACAACAGACCCTATGTACTACACAAAAAAGACAAATAATTTTTTTGCACAATTTTATAACATTGATTTCCAAAAAGGCCCAAGAAAAGGCAAACCATACCGCCATACATTACAATATAAAAAAATAACAAAATAAAAACAGTACGGCTACATATGAAGCCCTAAAATTCTTCAGAACCTGATTATTCAAGAAAATATTTATATAAAAAAAAAAAAACACAGTGGAACCACCGCATGCACAGAACAACCCAAAATAAAGAGCACAATACATTTCAGAAAAAAAAAACCAACCCAAACAAAAAAAAAAAAAAGTCAATCCTGGATACACCACCATACTTTACAATAAAACCACCTAGGCCGGAGACAATGAAACGCCATCATATAACGCCAGAAATATACATCACAACCAGAATAAAAAAACACCACAACAAAAATGGAAAAGAAAAGTCAATCCTGGAAAGACCACCATACTTTACAATAAAATCAACAAGGTCAGAGACAATGAACGCCATACATCACAACCAGAATAAAAATACACCAATGTCCATTACACAACCACAGTGCAGAACTACATACACAACTTGCAATACAATTTAAAATAAAACATTAAAATGCCCAGAATCATTCTATACTTACATGTCTTGAAAGCAGATGATGAGCTCTGGTAGGTCTGGTCTCTGTGGTATGCTGTAGCCAAAGTGACAAACAATGCAAACTTTATTTTTATATATGGGGGATGTTTTTTTTCACTGTCTAGACACAGTCTAGACATTTTTTGTGTAATTTTAATTAACAACGCATGCGTCGCACAACGCACGTACGACGCACGCACTTGCGTCTCGTGCGTTGTCAATTGGTTTCAATGGGGATTGTAACGCAATTACGACGCACGGGCGACGCAAGTGCGACGCACGCGTTTTTACGACGCTACAAAAATGCAACATGTAGCGTCGACCGCGCCCCGCCAGGTGCGGCCAAACGACGCATGCGTCGTGCGTTGTCCAAAAACGCATGACAACGCATGTACATGCGCCCCCAATGTTAAAGATAGGGGCGCATGACGCATGCGTCGTTATGCATCGACGACGCTGCGTCGCAAGATGCAAATGTGAACGTAGCCTAAGGCTACGTTCACACTTGCGGTGTGCGCCGCAGCGTCGGGCGCCGCCGCATGCGTCATGCGCCCCTATATTTAACATGGGGGCGCATGGACATGCGTCGCACTTGCGTTTTGCGCCGCATGCGTCCCTGCGGCGCCCGCGTCTGGGCGCAGAGGACGCAGCAAGTTGCATTTTTGCTGCGTCAAAAATCAATGAAAAAAAGGACGCATGCGGCGCAAAACGCAGCGTTGTGCATGCGTTTTGCTGCGTTTTTGTTTGCGTTGTGCGTTGCGGCGCCGACGCTGCGGCGCACAACGCAAATGTGAACGTAGCCTAAGAGAGTGTGTGTCAATCGCCCTAATGTCCTGGTCTGGAAAAATGAGGGGTCTATATTACTCAAGCTCAAAAATGGACCATTCATGGTGAGTTGGGAAGGGTGAAGGTGTTCTGAGATATATTGGCAACTATAAGGGTAGGTGCCCATGTAACGTGGCGCAGGATGGTAGCCATGGACTAAATAAACATTTTTCATGAAAATGTACAAATGCTTTTTTTTTTTTAGACTTGTTCTCAGTTTCTAGTTTTGAAGTGACTTTGAGGGGCCTACAGTTGTGCTTGAAAATTTGTGAAACCTTCAGAAAAGTCCATATTTCTGCATAAACTTAACCTAAAACTAGCCCAGATTTTCTCACAAGTCCTAAAAATAGACAAAGAGAACTAAAACAAACAAATGAGTCAATAATATTAGACTTTGACATTTCTTAAATGAGGAAAATGATTCAGTGTCGCATCTGTGAGTAGAAAAAGTATGCGCACCTTTAAGACTAATTCAGACATGCGTGCACAGGTCTGAGATTTGACCGCTAATGCATGGACTGGTCATGGGTCTCGAGTGTGACAGCTTCATGTATTTCTTTAAGACTGATCAGCTCTGGTCAACTCCTCTATTGGTGTCTTAGGCTTAGTTGTGAAGTGCTCCAAAGTGGTGATGTAGCGCCCCCACTGCCGCAGGGCCGAGGGGTACCCGGTACCGGGCCTCTGAGTCTCTGTCCTGGGGTTGTCACGGTGGCTAGACTCGGTCCGTGACCCTGCTGAGGGGCGCCCAATGAAAGGTGTGGGTCGTGATGATGTTATGGTGCGGTGCAGGTCGCAGTAAATAACGAGGGCACCAGGTTGCAGTCTCTTTACCTCTTTACTGAAGGCTTCAGGATCCTCAGTCCGGAATACGGTTAACCGGGCTGCGCAAGTCTGGCCGGTCCGATGGCACCTCCAGAGTTCCCTTTGCAGGTGGAAATCTGTGCCTACCTTCTAGCGCTTGTGTGTTGTGGTCCTCCCCTGCTGTGCTTACGGGATAGTCCCCACAACTGTTGTGTCTGTTTCTGAAGTTCCCTCACAACTCGATTATGATGTTCTTCTTCGTCCCCCAGATGATATGGCTAGGATGCACCCGTATGACGGGTAGGCTCGGAGCTCTTCCTGGACCCTAGTGTCGCCCCTCTCCTGTTGTTGTCCCCTATGTCTTCTTAGGTGATTTGGGTGAGACAGCCCGCCTATAACTGACTGTCCTGCCGTAGGTTTGAAGTTAAGCCTGGAGCTCTATACTTCCTCGGCGTTCCGGCCACCGGCTGCGCGCCTCAGTAGGATGTTGCCTCGTCTTACAGCACTAAATATAAGAAAACTGACTGAACAACAATATAATCTGAACTGGTGCATAACCAAAAAAAGTCATATAGCAAATAGATCAATGGCTGCACTCAAAATTTACTGTGCTAAGACAAGGAAATGTGCAATATATGAAATGTGAATAGCATAATGGCTAGGGAAATTTATGAAAAAACACATGAGATTCTTAGCACAATATTTGGCCAAACGTTGTGAGCCCATCCACCAAACGTCAAGGTAATCTCAGATCGGATGGGTAACTGAGCTGACTGCCTAGTGTGAACACTTACCTATGGCTAATAACATGGTAAAGCCTGCTTATATAGGGAGCACGACTCCTACTGGTGTTTCTCCTTGTTGCGTTGATCTCGTTTCTCACTCAGCACAATAAACCTCGCTTCTTGTCCTTTCTTAGGGTACCGCCGCGATCAGGTGCAGGCACGGTCCCGTAACGTTCTCTCTGTTCGCTAGGCCTCTGTCAGGATCCCACCCCTGACAGGGACCCCCTGAATCTTCCCCTGCAACACCCTCTGCCACAGGATGTTGCCTGGTTCCAACCCAGTCAGCTTTCTCACTAACTTCCTCTCTAACCCCCAGTTTTACCAGATTGTGAGGAGTGGCCTAATACATAGTGCCCTTAGCTCCCCCTGGAGGCCAGACTGTGAAGTGTATTGGTGTCTGTGATACCTGGTCAGGTGAACTCCTTCAGTGCCATCAGACGTACCATAGCCCCCCTTAGCGGCGGAGCATCAGTACTGCAACGACCAGGACTCTGGGGCGCTGCAGTGACCCTAGGGAGCCTTAATTCATAGGGCCTGGGAAGCTCAGTTGAATTTCGGCACATTTGCACAAGCACTTCACTATTTCTTACTCTTTGAGCACAAACTTTTTCCAGGCTTTTTTGGCCACGATGGGGAATTTTTTAAATTCCCGGTCAAAGGCCCGGTTAGTATGGGGGCAGTGTGGGTCCATCGGGTTCAGCACACCTGACCACCTCTCTCTTGAGAAGACCAACCAGCGACGGCTCCTAGCTTTGCTTGGGTGGGAGTCCAGGCAGATTATAGGAGCGTGACTGGATCTCCCTTGGTTTCAGCTAGGGTAGGCTGCTAGTCCCTGACCCTCACTGTGGCCTCTGGCTCGGAGGGACGGGGAATCGGTCTTTGGGGCCTTTCTCTTGTTGGAGAGTGTTACATAGTTACATAGGTTGACAAAAAACCAAGGTGCATCAAATTCTAAATTTCTCCTCCACTAATTAGACGTTTTGTCACTATCCGCATCCCACTACACTTTTTTTGTGGCACCTTTGGTGACTTTTTTAAGCGCATCGGGAGAAGAGAGCACAATCTCGGGATTTAAAAAAAAGAAAATTGGTGTATTAGTCTGACTCAAGTCGTCCATACACAGTAGACTAAAGTGATAAGAACTGGGCTGATACTGACTGGATCAGTGGATAATCCTGACTAAGGATCCAACATTACCAATTTGATCCTTTTCTTCTCGTAAAGGTAAGCCGTCGCCAGAGAAGTTTGGAAGCGGCGCTATCAGAGAGAAGACAAGATTGAGTGATCCTATGTAACGAGAAGTCAGGAGAGAATGCTGGTGGCTGACTGATCGAACCATGGTGTATTGTGCCCCTAATAATGCAGTACATACAGAAACTAAACTGGATTGTTTTTCCCGGAACTTGATCAGTATCTGCAAGGCTTCCGCACTATGGAGCTTCCTCATTGTTGCCCGAGTCTATTTAACTTTCCACAATGGTCCGCAAAAATCAAACAACGAAGGAGGAAGCAACGTTCCCCAAACAAAGACATTCGGGAACCGCATCAACTTTACAAGGACTGTCTCAAAAACTAGTAGGAAAGGAGAAGACAACTATTTTTAA
Source organism: Ranitomeya variabilis (assembly GCF_051348905.1). NCBI lineage: Eukaryota > Metazoa > Chordata > Amphibia > Anura > Dendrobatidae > Ranitomeya > Ranitomeya variabilis. The sequence continues at coordinate 291,095,496 of NC_135235.1, forward strand.
CAAAATGGAGAAGTATATCTCCCAACCCTGGACCCCCACAGCTCATACCTCCCATGACTACCCCCTCCTATCGCTCCCTATCTAATATGAACTGCCGCAATCTTAGCAACATAAAACCCGTGCCCCTGACGCCCAACACCCTGCTCCCTCTCTCTGGAGCACTCTGGAATGCCCGCTCAATCTGCAATTGCCCGCTCAATCTGCAATAAGCTTCATGTGATTCATGACCTTTTTCTCTCTCACAATCTTGCCTTCCTCGGCCTCACAGAAGCATGGCTAACACCCTCTGACACCGCCTCCCCTGCTGCGCTGTGTTAAAGCGGCCTCCACTTCACCCACACCCTTCGTCCCGGCAACAGACATGGTGGAGGAGTGGGCCTTCTCCTTTCTTCTAACTGCACCTTTAACACAATCCCACCTCTACCCTCCCTTATCCTCCCCTCTTTTGAAGTCCACTCTGTCCACATCTACTCTCCCTCCAACCTCCAAGTGGCCGTCATATACCGACCTCCAGGCCCAGCCACTGCCTTTATTGACTAATTCTCCACCTGGCTTCTTTACTTTCTCTCTGCTGACATTCCCACCATCATCATGGGTGACTTCAACATCCCCACTGAAACCCCTCAGTCAACAGCCTCCAAACTTCTGTCCCTTACTTCATCTTTTGGACTTACTCAGTGGTCCTCCGCAGCCACCCACACAGACGGACACACCCTAGACCTGGTCTTCACCCATCTCTGCTCTCTATCTAACTTCACCACCTCCCCTCTCCCTCTATCCGACCACCATCTGCTCACTTTCTAATCCCTGTCCTCCTCACCGGTCACCCATGTCCAGCAACATGCGCACCCCCGCAGAAACCTTGCACACCTAGACTCCCACACACTCTCTGACTCTATCCTAACACTAGCATCCATATCCTCACTCCACAACACATACACTGCCACTGCTTTCTACAATGCCACTCTTTCATCAGCTATTGACACGGCCGCCCCTCTCGTTCATGGCAGGGTGCGACGTATCAATAGACAACCATGGCACAATAACACCACTAAAAAGCTTCGTCAACTGTCCAGGGTTGCAGAGCGGCATTGGAAGAAAACACATTCGCAAGACGACTTCACTGCATTCAAACAGGCAACACTCGCTTTTAAATCTGCTCTCACCTCTGCTAAACAGGCAGGGCAGTTTCTAGCCCAAAAATGACACAGGGCGAGAGTAGGAAATTTCTCCCCCCCCCCCCCCCCCCCCGGCACCGAAAATAATAAACATTATTTTTGTGGGCTTGAGTAATAAATAGAGAGCAGGCTTGTATCTTCCCTTTTTTTAATAAATTATAATTTGCCTTTAACTTATATAGAACTTGGGGAAAAGGGACAAGTATGCTAATTATTAACGGTGAGAACAAAGTTGTAGGTAAATAATATCTATTAATTATTTTGGAAACAGATCCTAAAAATTGTAGGTTGCAGATTTATGAGAAACTGACTCTTCTAGATTTAGCCGCTGCAAAAGCATTAATAGCTTCCGAATAATTCAGCTTTTCTGCCAGTTCATTTTCTAATTCCAGGTCACATTTACTAATCTCTTCTAAAAGGAGATTGGCGAGACTTTCCCCAGATGTATCAGTAGCAGGACGATAGCCAATAAAATGTTCCTTTATTGCTACGTGATCATCATCTATATCAACAAATCTTAAGGTGTATGACAACTGTTCAGTGTGACCTGCATCTTGTGTGCAGTCCAACATTATTGAAAAATACTTAGATCTTTTGGCTTTTTCTAGAATACATTTCTTCACCTGAGAGGCCATCAAGCAGATAATTTCATTTTGAATTAAATTTCCACAGTAATGTGTATGGATTTCCTGGGAAGTAATTCGTTTTAAATGATCTCTCATTACTGGTTCAAATTTTCCAAGAAGCTCTATAAGCCCAAGGAAATGTCCATTATTTGGTGTAAACAATGTATTTGACGATCCTCGAAAAGCTAAATTATTGGTTGCCAGGTATACAGTTACTGCCATAACTCTTTCCAACACTTCTCGCCTGGGTGAGGATGCCACCAGACTGCCAAAGATGAGGTAAGTCAGCTGGGCCCCCTCCCGGGTTTCATGCTGTGGGGCATGCCAAATCAGCATGCCCCAAGGGTGGTTGGGGGGGGGGCAGGTGTGGGGGTCCCCATCCAAAAAAAAAGGCTAGCCCAACCCATCCCATCCCTCAGACCCCCTCACCTGTTCAGTGTGTCAGTGCCCTCTGCCCTCTGAGTCTGAGCGCGCTCAGACTGCTAAATGGGGCTGCTGGGAAGGGAAGGACTAATCCATAGGCAGGGGGTGGGCATTTTTGCTATACTGCTACCACTGTCAGACTAGACTGCAGCCTGTCCTGTCCAGCATTGAAATTGGCAACAGCCAGGCAGCCTAGTCTGACAGTGATAGTGTGTGTGCTTAGCTCTTTGATCACTGTCTCAGGGAGCGCCCGTGCTCAGCCGAGAGCGCGGCGCCCCTGCTATCAGTGTGGGAGTGGCCGAGCTGCCTCATCCTGGCTGTTCATTCTCGCTGTTCATCCAGCGCGGAGCGGAGGTGAGTCATACCTCCCAACTTTTGAAGATGGGAAAGAGGGACAAAGTTTGCGGCGCGCTTTGCGCGCCGCGGCAAATTTTAGGCCACGCCTCTGACCACACCCATTCATAATTAGTCACACCCATATCCACATCCCAACCACACCCATTTAGCACTGCCGATCACACTGTTTCATATACAATAATTATAAACAAAAAAATATGGCCACACAGTGCCCCATACTGTATAATGGCCACACATGATGCTCCATACTGTATAATGAACACACATGACGCTCCATACTGTATAATGGCCACACATGATGCTCCATACTGTATAATGAACACACATGATGCTCCATACTGTATGACCGCACATGATGCTCCATACTGTATAATGACCGCACATGATGCTCCATACTGTATAATGACCCCACATGATGCTCCATACTGTATAATGGCCGCACATGATGCTCCATACTGTATAATGAACACACATGATGCTCCATACTGTATGACCGCAAATGATGCTCCATACTGTATAATGACCGCACATGATGCTCCAGACTGTATAATGACCGCACATGATGCTCCATACTGTATAATGACCCCACATGATGCTCCATACTGTATAATGACCGCACATGATGCTCCATACTGTATAATGACCGCACATGATGCTCCATACTGTATGACCGCAAATGATGCTCCATACTGTATAATGACCCCACATGATGCTCCATACTGTATAATGACCGCACATGATGCTCCATACTGTATAATGACCGCACATGATGCTCCATACTGTATAATGACCGCACATGATGCTCCATACTGTACAATGACCGCACATGATGCTCCATATTGTATAATGACCGCACATGATGCTCCATACTGTATAATGACCGCACATGATGCTCCATACTGTATAATGGCCACACATAATGCTCCATACTGTATAATGACCGCACATGATGCTCCATACTGTATAATGACCGCACATGATGCTCCATATTGTATAATGACCACACATGATGCTCCATACTGTATAATGACATACAGGCACGCAGCTCACACACAGGCACGCAGCTCACACGCACGCAGCTCACAAACACATGCAGCTTTGACACAAATGCATCACACACGCAGCCATCACACACACACGCAGCCATCACACACACACACACGCAGCCATCACACACACACACACGCAGCCATCACACACACACACGCAGCCATCACACACACATGCAGCCATCACACACACACGCAGACATCACACACGCAGCCATCACACACACACACACACGCAGCCATCACACACACACGCAGCCATCACACACACGCAGCCATCACACACACACAGCCATCACACACACACAGCCATCACACACACACAGCCATCACACACACACAGCCATCACACACACACAGCCATCACACACACGCAGCCATCACACACACACAGCCATCACACACACACGCAGCCATCACACACACGCAGCCATCACACACACGCAGCCATCACACACACGCAGCCATCACACACACGCAGCCATCACACACACACACGCAGCCATCACACACACACGCAGCCATCACACACACAGCCATCACACACACACACGCAGCCATCACACACACACACACACGCGCAGCCATCACACATGCAGCCATCACACACACACGCAGCCATCACACACACACACGCAGCCATCACACACACACACGCAGCCATCACACACACACGCAGCCATCACACACACACACGCAGCCATCACACACACACACACGCAGCCATCACACACACACACACGCAGCCATCACACACACACAGCCATCACACACACACACGCAGCCATCACACACACGCAGCCATCACACACACACACACGCAGCCATCACACACACACAGCCATCACACACACACACCCAGCCATCACACACACACACACGCAGCCATCACACACATCACACACACACAATCTCCTCTGTGATGCAGGGGCGGCTGATGTCCATGTGCAGCTCTCTGCTGAAGTCTTCAGTCTCCTGCTCACAGCTCTGCACTATCCCGGCACCTCCCCCGTCTCTCCTTCTCTGCCGGGATAGCAGCTAAGAGCAGAAGCCGGAGCTCCGTGCACACACAGCCAGAGGTAGTGAATCGCTGACCTTTCTTCTTGATTGCTGCAGGCTCTCTCCTTCAGCGTGGCAGCGCCGCACAGGGGGCGGGAGGGGGGGGGGGTGTTGCGCGGGCGGTCAGGAGGCAGCTTTTATATAAAAAAAAAAAAAAACAGGCTCTCTCTACGTCCCGGAAGTGGGCGGGGCTTCACCGGCGGCCGCAAATTCGGGATTTTAAATGCCCGAAGCGGGACAGCGGGACCCCGGTGCCAAAGCGGGACTGTCCCGCTGAAATCGGGACGGTTGGGAGGTATGGGTGAGTGGCGGCGCCGAGGTGGCCGCAACCATTATGTGCGGTGCGGTGCGGGGGGGGGGGCGCGGCGACGCGAGGCGATGATCTGACCGCTCACTCAGCTGTCAGATTTGCAGCTGAGTTCGGGCAGGGCGCGCCCGCGCTCAGCACTGAGCGCGGCATCCGCGCCCCTGACAGCCCTTAAACAGCAGCAGCAGCGGGCAGGGGACCACCGGGGCCCGAGGCCTCTCCTGCGCCCCCCGGCCCCACGGCGCCCCGTGTGGCCGCCCTGCCCGCCCTGTTGAAGAAACGGCCCTGTAAACAGGCCTACTTTACAAGCCTCTTATCTTCCCTATCCTACAACCCCAAACAGTTATTCAAAACCTTTAACTCCCTCCTCCGCCCCCCTGCCCCCTCCAACCTCCCTCATCTCTGCTGAGGACTTTGCCACACACTTTAAAAATAAGATCGACCAAACAAGACAAGTCTTCATTGTTCAACAACCACAACCCCTTTGTATACCAGACCGATGCCCAAACCCCATAACTTCCCTCTCCAAGATCACTGAAGGGGGGCTTAATTGTCTCCTCTCCAAATCGCACCTTTCCACCTGTGCGCTTGACCCCATCCCATCCCACCTCCTCCCCAACCTCACCACCACACTTATCCTATCCCTAACCCACCTCTTCAATCTATCACTAACTTCTGGCACCTTCCCTTCTGCTTTCAAACATGCCACAATCACTCCTATCCTTAAAAAGCCAACCCTCGACCCAACAGCTATGTCCAGCTATCGCCCAATATCGCTGCTCCCATTCGCTTCCAATCTCCTGGAGCAGCACATCCACGCTGAACTTTCCTCCCACCTCTCATCTAACTTGCTCTTTGACAATCTACAATCTGGTTTCTGCCCCCATCACTCAACTGAGACAGCCCTGACCAAAATTACTAATGACCTACTTACAGCCAAAGCTAACGGACAATACTCTGTACTCCTCCTTCTAGACCTGTCCTCTGCTTTCAACACAGTTGACCACTGCCTCCTACTACAGATCCTCTCCTCCTTTGGCATCAAAGACCTCGCCCTATCCTGGATCTCCTCATACCTTTCCAACTGCACATTCAGCGACTCCCACTCCCACACTACCTCCTCATCCCACCCTCTCTCTGTTGGAGTCCCCAAGGCTCTGTTCTAGGACCCCTGCTCTTCTCAATCTACACACTTGGCCTGGGAAACTCATAAAGTCCCATGGATTCCAGTACCACCTTTATGCTGATGACACTCAGATCTACCTTTCTGGCCCAGACGTCACCTCTCTGCTGTCCAGAATCCCGGAGTGTCTATCAGCCATATCCTCCTTCTTCTCCTCTCGCTTCCTCAAACTCAATGTGAACAAATCTGAACTCATCATCTTTCCTCCATCCCATAGATCTTCCTTACCTGACCTATCTATTGCAATTAACGACATCACGCTTTCCCCCATAACAGAAGTCCGCTGCCTCGGAGTAACCCTTGACTCTGCCCTGTCCTTCAAACAGCAAAACATGGCAGAGATGCTTACCTGCCTAGGCCTCCAAACAAATGCACTATCAGGATGCAGTGGACCCATGTGGTGGAAAAAACACAGGTGCAGCATAACCGATGAGGCAGCCACTCACAACCTACCAAACTAATGGAGGGGGTGGCTGCTTGGCACATTGCTGCACAAAAAAGACTTGTATGTGGCGCTGTTCACACAATGGAGATGCACAGCATCCAGGCAGGCCTAGTAGTGACACCCTTCTATTAGATCAGGCGGGCCTGCCCAGCGCTATCCAAATGCACCCCATGTGAACAGACACCACAGTTTACAAGAGAAAAATGGGCCCAACTGCACCCCGGAAAAAAGTGCAAAAAACACATAAAAATTTTTATTTATGTGAGGTATTAGTTGATATTTTGGCCAAAATAAAGAAGCTCATGACCCACGTCAAGGGTCCCCACGCTCATGAGTCCTAACTCTAAAATAGCTAAAAGCACAAAAAGAGGATTCAGAGATCCTCCAAAAATGAGAAAAAACAGCAAAACATGGCAGAGATGCTTACCTGCCTAGGCCTCCAAACAAATGCACTATCAGGATGCAGTGGACCCATGTGGTGGAAAAAACACAGGTGCAGCATAACCGATGAGGCAGCCACTCACAACCTACCAAACTAATGGAGGGGGTGGCTGCTTGGCACATTGCTGCACAAAAAAGACTTGTATGTGGCGCTGTTCACACAATGGAGATGCACAGCATCCAGGCAGGCCTAGTAGTGACACCCTTCTATTAGATCAGGCGGGCCTGCCCAGCGCTATCCAAATGCGCCCCATGTGAACAGACACCACAGTTTACAAGAGAAAAATGGGCCCAACTGCACCCCGGAAAAAAGTGCAAAAAACACATAAAAATTTTTATTTATGTGAGGTATTAGTTGATATTTTGGCCAAAATAAAGAAGCTCATGACCCACGTCAAGGGTCCCCACGCTCATGAGTCCTAACTCTAAAATAGCTAAAAGCACAAAAAGAGGATTCAGAGATCCTCCAAAAATGAGAAAAAACAGCAAAACATGGCAGAGATGCTTACCTGCCTAGGCCTCCAAACAAATGCACTATCAGGATGCAGTGGACCCATGTGGTGGAAAAAACACAGGTGCAGCATAACCGATGAGGCAGCCACTCACAACCTACCAAACTAATGGAGGGGGTGGCTGCTTGGCACATTGCTGCACAAAAAAGACTTGTATGTGGCGCTGTTCACACAATGGAGATGCACAGCATCCAGGCAGGCCTAGTAGTGACACCCTTCTATTAGATCAGGCGGGCCTGCCCAGCGCTATCCAAATGCGCCCCATGTGAACAGACACCACAGTTTACAAGAGAAAAATGGGCCCAACTGCACCCCGGAAAAAAGTGCAAAAAACACATAAAAATTTTTATTTATGTGAGGTATTAGTTGATATTTTGGCCAAAATAAAGAAGCTCATGACCCACGTCAAGGGTCCCCACGCTCATGAGTCCTAACTCTAAAATAGCTAAAAGCACAAAAAGAGGATTCAGAGATCCTCCAAAAATGAGAAAAAACAGCAAAACATGGCAGAGATGCTTACCTGCCTAGGCCTCCAAACAAATGCACTATCAGGATGCAGTGGACCCATGTGGTGGAAAAAACACAGGTGCAGCATAACCGATGAGGCAGCCACTCACAACCTACCAAACTAATGGAGGGGGTGGCTGCTTGGCACATTGCTGCACAAAAAAGACTTGTATGTGGCGCTGTTCACACAATGGAGATGCACAGCATCCAGGCAGGCCTAGTAGTGACACCCTTCTATTAGATCAGGCGGGCCTGCCCAGCGCTATCCAAATGCGCCCCATGTGAACAGACACCACAGTTTACAAGAGAAAAATGGGCCCAACTGCACCCCGGAAAAAAGTGCAAAAAACACATAAAAATTTTTATTTATGTGAGGTATTAGTTGATATTTTGGCCAAAATAAAGAAGCTCATGACCCACGTCAAGGGTCCCCACGCTCATGAGTCCTAACTCTAAAATAGCTAAAAGCACAAAAAGAGGATTCAGAGATCCTCCAAAAATGAGAAAAAAACAGCAAAACATGGCAGAGATGCTTTATCAACTAATACCTCACATAAATAAAAAAAAATTTATTTTGTGTTTTTTCCACCACATGGGTCCACTGCATCCTGATAGTGCATTTGTTTGGAGGCCTAGGCAGGTAAGCATCTCTGCCATGTTTTGCTGTTTTTTCTCATTTTTGGAGGATCTCTGAATCCTCTTTTTGTGCTTTTAGCTATTTTAGAGTTAGGACTCATGAGCGTGGGGACCCTTGACGTGGGTCATGAGCTTCTTTATTTTGGCCAAAATATCAACTAATACCTCACATAAATAAAAAATTTTATGTGTTTTTTGCACTTTTTTCCGGGGTGCAGTTGGGCCCATTTTTCTCTTGTAAACTGTGGTGTCTGTTCACATGGGGTGCATTTGGATAGCGCTGGGCAGGCCCGCCTGATCTAATAGAAGGGTGTCACTACTAGGCCTGCCTGGATGCTGTGCATCTCCATTGTGTGAACAGCGCCACATACAAGTCTTTTTTGTGCAGCAATGTGCCAAGCAGCCACCCCCTCCATTAGTTTGGTAGGTTGTGAGTGGCTGCCTCATCGGTTATGCTGCACCTGTGTTTTTTCCACCACATGGGTCCACTGCATCCTGATAGTGCATTTGTTTGGAGGCCTAGGCAGGTAAGCATCTCTGCCATGTTTTGCTGTTTTTTCTCATTTTTGGAGGATCTCTGAATCCTCTTTTTGTGCTTTTACCTGTCCTTCAAACCGCACATCCAACCTCTTTCCACCTCCTGTCGCCTCCAGCTCAAAAATATCTCCAGAATCTGTCCTTTCCTCAACCGTCAATCTACTAAAATGCTTGTGCATGCCCTCATCATCTCCCGCCTTGACTACTGCAACTTCCTTTTCTGCGGCCTCCCTGCTAACACCCTTGCACCTCTCCAGTCCATCCTTAACTCTGCTGCCTGACTAATTCATCTCTCTCCTCGCTACTCCTCCGCTTCCCCTCTCTGCAAATCTCTTCACTGGCTCCTACAACCCTCAACCTACTGTCTCCATCCCCACCATCCTGTAGAATGTAAGCTTGCAAGGGCAGGGTCCTCGCCCCTCTGTATCACTCTGAAATTGTTAGTTTGCTTACTGTAAGTGATATCTGTAATTTGTATGTTACCCCTTCTCATGTACAGCACCATGGAATCAATGGTGCTATATAAATAAATAATAATAATAATAATATTTATTATCAGGATCGAGTAATACAGTCACATGCACTACAAATATTGAGGGCCAATATGAAGAACACTGGCGAACACAGACAGAAAAGGGACCCTTAGCAAAAACACTGTATCAACATAATGCACAATACTACCTGCTTCGGAGATAGTAGTGGTCCCCTTATCTCTTGGGCCCCTGTGCTGGCCACACAGGTTAGTTGCACCAGTGATATGTCCTCTCTGATAAAGAACACCTTGGAGAGGAAATGGGGAGTGTCACGAAGGGAGTAACTACATTACAGGACATTCATACACCAGTTCTACAACAAATCTTGGCAACAGTATCACACTCCCAAAAAAACCCTTAGAATCCAAAATAGATAGGAAGAATTAAAAATAGAGTTGGGCGAGGTGCGAACTGAACATCCTGATCATTAGAGGTGACATGATCAAGGTGAGGGGAAAATTAAAGAGGAGACACATAGTGGGGGAGTTCATTGAGAAGTGTAAAGAAATAACTTACATTTTATGCAGATTCAAAAAGAGAATGGTTGGTCATGGGCAAAAATAATAGATCTTGAAGACAGATACAGGAGAGCTAACATTAGAAGAGTGCGATTTTTGGGAGAAGGTGGAGAGGCATGATTGAGAAGCATTTTTAACAAAAAACTTTTGAAAAAGATTTTTAGTGGAGAACACCCTGTACCCAGAAAGAAATACCCCATTGGAAGTAATACAGGAGCTAAAATAATAACAGTCCTTAGCTCCAGAGATTGAATACTAAGGAAAGACCGAAACATCCAAGTTCCAGTATATAACTGTCACGCACAGTGTAGGACAGACTAAGTGCAACACAAAGGGATAAGGGGAAGGGGGGCCCAACACTTGGAATGCGGGTAGTGGAGACCCCTAGACAGATCTAACCTCACCCTGTCTGTCCTATCGTCCCTATACACCTATCGCCGAGCAGGATACCTAATCCCTGCCTGACCCTGGCAATAAGCCCTGCACCGGGAAGGACAGAAGGAGCGCTAGTCAATCCTCACTACCGCTAAAGACAACTGGGATAGACAAACGAAACAATGGAACTGTTCTGTCCTCACTAAATGAGACAGGCCCAAGTAGCTATCCAGTCAGCTAAACCGCTATACCGGGGTCCAATAAGGAGACTGTGGTTGAGTCTGTGCTTTATTAAACGTAGTGGTATATTGATGCGGTGAAACTGTGAACAATGATATACATAGAATCAGTGCATGGTAGGGAACAAATACATACTACACATGATAAACGTTATGCATTACATTTAGAAGGCTAGTAACTGAACTAGGAGTGCAACTGGTTAAGCTAGGCTAATATAGAGCAGAAATATCTACAGAGAGCATAAAGACATACCGGCAATGCAATCGCAAGGGGGATGAAGTGTAAGCTTCTTTCCTGGAAGGCAAACTGGAAGTGAAATGATAATGGAGGGAAATGTAGGCTGAGCTACCATAATGCATTGCAAAGGAGGAGGAGAATCAGACATAAAAAATACATAACAGAAAAATACAACTGTCAACATGACTCTGACCGCTAGAGGGAGCCAAAGCACTACAAATAAAGGTATGAATATATCAAGTCCTGTATACTGGCTGAGAAACTGCAAATTATGCAAACAGATAATTGGAGGTAACAAATTAGATGGCGGAGACAGAACTCTCCCCGTCTGACATCAACGGATGTCACTACTCCTTTCTTCCGAAGGCAACAATAGGACCAGTTCAGATACCGGTCTGGAAAATGTCTTAGGTTCATTCCCTTTGGTCATCCTTAGTTCAACTTTGCGGACGTTGCCGTCCTTGCTCGGGAATGTTGTGGTAACTAGACCAAGTGGCCACTGGTTCCGGTGAATTTGACAGTCTTTCACAAGAACAAGGTCACCTACGTTAAGATTAGGTTTAGTAGATTGCCACTTCGTACGTGGCTGCAGGGTAGACAAATATTGTTTGCGCCACCTGTCCCAGAAAGTATTTGCAAGACTTTGTACCTGTCTCCATTGGCGCTTGTAGAGGTCCTTAGCGTCGAATCCTCCTGGAGGGGCACTGGACAGTCCCGTTTTCTGGGTAAGTAGAGTAGCTGGAGTCAATAGCAAGGGCTCCTCAGGGTCGTTAGGAACTGGAACCAGGGGTCTTGCGTTAATTATAGCTGCAGCTTCTGCCATGAAGGTGATGAGGCTTTCATGGGTGAGCCTCGCTGCTCCTTCTTGAAGAAGAGTGGAGTCAAGAATTCTCCGTACTAGACCAATCATTCGCTCCCAAGATCCTCCCATATGTGAAGAATGAGGTGGGTTGAATGACCATGTGCAACTTTGGTCACTGAGGAACCTCTCAAGACTCAGAGTCTTATAGTCTAGATTTGAAGGTATTCCCAATTCCTTTGCTGCACCGACGAAGTTGGTACCTCTGTCTGAGCGTATGTGCTTGATAGGACCACGGATGGCAATAAAGCGTCTTAAGGCATTGATGAAGCTTGACGTGTCGAGGGACTCAATGACCTCTATGTGGACGGCTCTGATTGACATGCAAGTGAACATGACTGCCCAACGTTTACTATTGGCTTGGCCGCCTCTAGTACGACGTGTAGCAACTGACCAAGGCCCAAACACATCGAGACCAACGCTGGTAAAGGGAGGGTCTGGGCTGAGTCTATCTGCTGGTAGGCCAGCCATCTTTTGAGTTTGAGTCGAACCACGAAGCTTACGGCAGATAATACATTTGTAGATGACACTACTGATGAGTCTCTTTGCACCGACGATCCACACACCGGCAGACCTGATGGCTCCTTCCGTAAATAGTCTTCCTTGGTGCTTGACCAGATTGTGGTAATGTTGTACGATTAGGTAGGCAACATGACATTTTCCGGGAAGTATAAGAGGGAATTTCTCCACAAACTCCATCTCAGCTTCTTTGAGTCGGCCTCCTACTCTCAGTAGGCCACTGTTGTCGATGAATGGGTCGAGTTTTTTCAATACGCTGCTCACTGGTATTGGAGCTTTGTTGATAAGACATTGGATTTCTGCAAAGTAGGTTTCTCTTTGAACAGTGAGGATGATGTGATTTCTAGAGAACCCTAAGTCGGAGGTAACATAGGTATTTTTACAAAGATGCCAACCTTTACATTTTTCTGTGCCACAAGTTCTGGTGGTCTTGAATGAGCGAGCTATATAAGTCAGGCAGGTAATAGCTCGAGTAAGTGACTTCCAACTTGAGAATCTGTCGAACCTGCAAGATCCAAGCTGGATAACAGAGGTCATTGTATGAAGTGTAGACACCTGAGGGCGGATTTCAGCATCTGAGTCCTCTCCTACTAGTTCAAAGGTGTCTGGAAAACATTCCTCAATGTACAATAGTTTTGGTCCTGACAGCCACGTTGTGCTTCCTAGTCGACTTGCGTCAACTGCTCTAGTTGCATGATCTGCAGGATTCTGGTCTGTGGGTATGTAATGCCACTGCTTTGGATGAACTGATCTCCTGATTCGTAGCACTCTGTTATTGACATAAACGTAGAATCGCCTTGTTTTGTTGTGGATATATCCCAGGACTACTTTGCTGTCTGAGTAGAACTTGGCCTGTGTCAGGTCGATATCCATTTCGGATGTGATGAACTCTGCTAACTCAATGGCTAGGACTGCGGCACAAAGCTCTAACCTGGGTATAGTGTGCTCTGGTTGTGGTGCGAGTTTGGCCTTCCCCATAATGAAACCAATGTGGCACTGACCTTTGGAGTCTACAGTTCTCAGGTAGGCAACAGCGGCAATCGCTTTGACAGAAGCATCTGCAAATACGTACAGTCTTTGGCTTTGTATTTCAGTAGATGGCACAGGGGCATATGGTCTTGGCACATTCAGGTTGGAGAGTGCCGCTAACGAGTTCTTCCACTCTTCCCACTGGATCCTCTTATCAGGTGGCAGAGGTGCATCCCAGTCAGATGTTTCCCTAGTTAAGTCTCTTAGTAGGGCCTTGCCTTGTATAGTAACAGGAGCTGCGAAACCCAAGGGATCGTACAGACTGTTGATGGTAGACAGGACGCCTCTACGTGTGAAAGGCCTTTCTTCCTGGTTGACCTGAAAGGTGAAAGTGTCTGACTGTAGATTCCAGAGAAGCCCAAGGCTGCGTTGCATTGGTGCGGGGTCTGACCCCAGGTCCAGGTCTCTGAGACCATTGCATAGGTCCTGAGAAGGGAATGCTTCCATGAGTTCTTGGCTGTTTGAGGCTATTTTATGAAGCCTAAGGTTCGAGCAGGCAAGCATGTCCTGGGCTCTCCTGAGAAGACTGATGGCAGTCTCATTTGAAGGCATGGCTTTCAGACAGTCGTCGACATAAAAGTCCTTTTCTATGAATTGTCTGACATCTGCTCCGTATTCTGCTTCTCCTTCCTGAGCCGACCTTTTGAGTCCATAAATGGCGACTGCAGGGGAAGGACTGTTGCCAAAGATGTGCACTCTCATGCGATACTCTGTGACTTCTTTAGTAGGATCATTGTCTCTGTACCAGAAGAATCTTAGGAAGTTCCTGTCTCTCTCTCTCACAAGGAAACAATGGAACATTTGCTGGATGTCAGCGATGAAAGCAATGGAATCCTTACGGAAGCGCATAAGTACTCCCAGCAGTTTGTTATTGAGGTCTGGTCCTGTTAGTAGAACGTCATTTAGGGAGACATCATTAAATTTGGCACTGGAATCGAACACGACTCTAATCTGGCCTGGTTTCTTAGGGTGGTATACTCCGAACATAGGTAGGAACCAGCATTCTTCAGAGTCTTTGAGAGTGGGAGCTAGTTCTGCGTGACAGTTTTCAAAAATCTTTGACATGAAGGAGAAAAAGTGATCTTTCATCTCTGGTTTCTTTTGCAGATTACGTTTGAGAGAGGAGAAACGTTGTAATGCCTGATTTCTGTTGTTCTGTAGACGTGGTCTGTGGGTTTTGAAGGGAAGAGGTGCGACCCAGCTGTTGGTCTCATCTTTAACGAGTCCCTTGTCCATTACCTCCAAGAACAACTTGTCCTCTACCGACATTGCCACTTGGTTGTCCTGCTTAGTTCTCTTGAAGACTGTGCACCCTAACTGATCCTCATAGCTTCCCGACACTATACTGCTGTCGTGAGTAAAGTCTATTAAATGATTGGGCAGTTGGATGCTGTGTGGCAGTTCCCTGACATGGAACTCATTGATACAAGGTTGAAACAGAGATGGTCGTCCTTTCTCCAATGTATTTGTCAGCATGCTTGTCACAGAAGATGGGGCGTGCATGTGTCCCAAGCATACGTTGCCAATTATGACCCATCGTAGGTCTAGCTTTTGGGCATAGGGAGCATTGTGGAGTCCATTGATATGACGTCTCACTTTATGAACCTGCAGGATATCTCTCCCCAACAGCAGAATTATCTGGGCCTGATGGTCTGGTATAAGGTGTGCTATTCGCTTTAAGTGAGCGTGATGGATTGCTACATCTGGCGTAGGGATTTCAGATCTGTTGTCTGGGATCTGGTTACATTCGATGATCGTAGGTAGTGGTAGGCAGAATTGTCCGTCTAATGACTCGATTTGGTAGTCTGTAGCTTTCCTGCCTGCTGTTGTCACAGTACCTGCACACGTCTTTAATGAGTAGGGAGTGCTTGGCCCTTTGATGTTGAATAGGTCAAAGAATGTTGATCTTGCCAAGGATCGATTACTTTGATCATCCAAGATAGTATACAGTCTTACAGCCTGGTCTCTATGGCCTTTTGGGTATACTCTGACAAGGCATATTTTTGAACAGGACCTACTGTCTATTGTCCCTTTGCAGACCTTGGTACATTGTGAAGTGATCTCTGGCGTAGCTGTATCAGTGTTCCTTTCCTCCCCGCCATGCTCACTGACAGCTGGCGTGTTTTGTGCACTCCATGGAGCTGGGCCTGGGTGTAGAGCAGTGTTATGGTCTGTGGTGCCACATTCTGTGCATTTTACACTGACCTTGCAGTCCTTGGCGAGATGAGTTGTGGACGAGCAGCACTTGTAGCAGATACCGTTCTCTTTCAGGAAGCTTCTGCGGTCTGGCATAGATTTTCCACTCAAGGCTCTGCATTTCAGGAGAGGATGAGGCTTCTGATGAAGTGGGCACTGCTTGTCAGGGTCCTGCACCTTTGTCTCTGATTGGGAGCAGCCAGCAGACCTGTAATTAGAACCTGGAGAAAAAACATAAGTCTTGTGTACTGCCACAGATGTTCTGCGTGGATTCGCAGGTGGTGACGGTGTGGCATATGGCATTGCAAAGTCAAAGCTGGGATCGTTTCTAATTCTCGCTTGTTGGTGTATAAAGTCTACAAAAACGGAGAAGGGGGGAAATGGAACACTGTGTTTGTATTTGTACGTGGAACCATGTGTGAGCCACCTCTCCTGTAGATTGTAGGGCAACTTCTGGACTATAGGGTTAACACCTCTGGCTGTGTCGAGAAATGCAAGTCCCTGTAGGTCGTCCTCGTATTTGGCAACTTGGACTTCCTTTAGTAGGTCGCTTAGCTCTCTAAGTTTCTGGAGACCTTTGTTAGAAATTTTAGGAAAGTCATCGATTCTTTTGAACAAGGCTCTTTCTATTACCTCTGCCGAACCGTAACACTCATCCAGCCTCTTCCAGATCTCTTTGAGGCCGGTCTCAGGGCGGTTTATATTAATGTCTCTGATTCTTACTGCGTGTTTGACTGACTCTTCTCCCAGGTATTTGACTAACAGGTCTATCTCTTCCCTGTGTTGTAGCCCCAAGTCTCTAATGACATTTTGGAAGGAAGTTTTCCAAGCTCTGTAACCTTCAGCTTGGTCAGTGAATTTCATGAGCCCCTTGGCAACCAGTTCACGTCGTGTGAAGAACCTGGCAAATTCTGTCGTGAACTGGTTGTCAGCAGAGTAAGCTGGTGATGGGTCGCCCTGATAGTGATGTGAGGTGCGTTCATACCTGTTAGTGTCCTCAGGGTGGCGCCAGCCGGTGTCGTATTGCTTCGGTCTGACGTACGGTGTGTCAGCAGGGTGATCCACATTGGTTACCTGGTGAGGGGCAAGGTAGTCATTAGCAGAGTTGTTTTGTGTCACGTTTTCGAGTTTGTTTCTGTCCTGGAGCTGAGCCTCGTGATGACTCTCGCTCACTTCGCTGGAGACGTCGTATTCTCGTTTTGGTGCTGGTTCAGGGTTATAGTTTGGATCAGGAAGTTCATTAACATACTGAGATGTGCGTTGTGGTGAGTCTTGTAGTGGAAACTCCAGACTCGACGTACTGCTTTGGCTATGCAGCTTGGGACTTTGCGCGGCTTCTAGCGACTCCGCTTCAGCGAGGGCTGCGGCAGCTTCCCTTTTTGCTGCTAAGCTTTCTAAGGCGGCATCCACACGTGCCTTCTCTAACTGTGTCCTTCTCTCTTCATCATCTATGCGTGCTCTCTCTAAGCGTGACCTTCTCTCTTCATCATCTAGGCGTGTTTTTTCTAATTTAAGTTGCATCTCTTGGTCAGCAAAGCTCGCTCGTATTTTGGCGGCTTCAGCATTTGCGCGGGCAATGGCGACTGCGCTGCTGATGGATGTTGTCTTTGAGGAGACGGAAGTAACGGATCTTGTTCTATGCGATTTGTGAGACATGGTATCTTGGGAAAGTGCTTGGCTGTGCAGAGATTGCTGTAGCTGTATTTAGTCTCTGAGTAGCCGGTGACTTGAATCCCACTAGTTGGATGGCTGCCGTTTCACTGTTCTGTCCTCACTAAATGAGACAGGCCCAAGTAGCTATCCAGTCAGCTAAACCGCTATACCGGGGTCCAATAAGGAGACTGTGGTTGAGTCTGTGCTTTATTAAACGTAGTGGTATATTGATGCGGTGAAACTGTGAACAATGATATACATAGAATCAGTGCATGGTAGGGAACAAATACATACTACACATGATAAACGTTATGCATGACATTTAGAAGGCTAGTAACTGAACTAGGAGTGCAACTGGTTAAGCTAGGCTAATATAGAGCAGAAATATCTACAGAGAGCATAAAGACATACCGGCAATGCAATCGCAAGGGGGATGAAGTGTAAGCTTCTTTCCTGGAAGGCAAACTGGAAGTGAAATGATAATGGAGGGAAATGTAGGCTGAGCTACCATAATGCATTGCAAGGGAGGAGAATCAGACATAAAAAATACATAACAGAAAAATACAACTGTCAACATGGCTCTGACCGCTAGAGGGAGCCAAAGCACTACAAATAAAGGTATGAATATATCAAGTCCTGTATACTGGCTGAGAAACTGCAAATTATGCAAACAGATAATTGGAGGTAACAAATTAGATGGCGGAGACAGAACAGGAACACTTAGCTTGCGAAGACTCAGAGAGAAACACCAACGTCCTCCAAACTCCAAAAAGGACAATAGCCGATTGCTACTGCTCCAAGCCTCAACAGGGAAATGCAAACAGAAAATAACACCTGCGCTTGCCAGCAGCAAGCAGGAAGTTTATCAACACTCAGGTCCACTTGTGGCCATTAGCACCGGGGGAGGTGGCCACTGGGCCCTAACGTCAGAAGGACCAGGCAGAAGTCTGCAAAGCAAACTGCTGAGACCTTCTGCACACAGATGCAGTGCAACGGCCTTCAGCCTCTGACACATCCATGACAATAACGGAAATAAAATTATACCTTTTTTTCAGATGATTCAAAAGAGCCTCAAGGAGCAAGTCCCACTTTTTTATGTAAGCATCAATATGGATGGAAGCAAGCAGTGGTTAGGAAGCAATAAATTGTGAAGGTAAAGGTTAGGATGGTATAGAAGAAGGGGTTTTCCTCCTGCTTGAAAAATTCCTTTTCTCCTCTGTCCTTGCATTCCTTTTTTTGTTGTGGAACATAGCAAGAACACTGATTTGGAAGACTAGGGAATAGGACCAAAAGATTGGCCTTTTTTGTTGGCAATTATATGAACACCAACATCAAAACCTGGTGCCCCAACCGATCAGCTGTTCCCGATGCCAGCGGTGGACACATGTGATCAGTTGCAAAGCTCCATTCACTATGCAAGAGATGGAGTTGTGCTGTTGCTGAGGCTCAGCCCATGCCAAGAACTGAATTACACTGTGACTTTAAGAGAAAATATTCCTCTCTGATTTGAGTGCACTTGGACTAGTCCTTTCCCCCCTGCAGATTGCTGTGTGTTAGTTTGATCAAGAAGCAAAAAGGGTCTGATCCGGAAGTGGGTACAGGGAGAGACTCATGCTTGTGTCAGGAATACACAACAGTAAGGGTATTTTTATCATAAGTCCAAAAAAGTCGTAATGCACACCTCAACGCATACACATTAATACACAATTCCCCATATAAATGTAAATGGGGAATAAAGAGGCATAGGCCAAAAATTCACACGGTTAAAATCATTTATTTAATGAAAAAAGACATAAAATACAGTAATGTCAAACAGGAAAATGTAATATAAAAACAAACCGCTGGGGACTATATCATGAATAATCTAATGCTATGACAGCAACCATATATGATATATACAATATATGCGTAGCAAGGAAACAATGAGGCTCTGTGCAAATATATAGAGAAAACCTCACAGCCACAAAAATGCCTTAAAATGAGGCCGTGTATACATAGGTAATTGAATAAGAGGCAAGCCTAAATATCCAGAAACATGTGTTCCCATAAACCTGTACACAGCCCTACATATGAGGAAAAATCCCTTAATGAAACACAGGCATATGGCATAGGACTATATGGCAGGAGAAAAATCTCCTAATAGAAAATAGCCACCAATACATCCAAATTGCTATAACCAAGTATAATAAAGCATATCCATGGTTGCTGTAATTCAGCGAACTTACATTAATTGTGAATGGAAATGTCCCACCGCGACCCCGACAGCGCCGTTTCGCCGACTGGCTTCCTCAAATAAGGGGCATAAATGTCTATACTGCACGGCTAAGCGTTTATATCTAACTACAACAGCTGTAGATAGTGTCGGCATGATTGATAGAAGAAATGCGCATGCGCCTGTATACACGCCTCCCATAGTAAGAAGTGACTTCCGTAAACCTGCGCCTGGAACGCAAGCGTGACACGCTACGCCTTCCTGCTGGTACAGGGCAGGAAGTCACTGGGACGCCGTCAACCTGTGCCCCAACCGATCAGCTGTTCCCGATGCCAGCGGTGGACACATGTGATCAGTTGCAAAGCTCCATTCACTATGCAAGAGATGGAGTTGTGCTGTTGCTGAGGCTCAGCCCATGCCAAGAACTGAATTACACTGTGACTTTAAGAGAAAATATTCCTCTCTGATTTGAGTGCACTTGGACTAGTCCTTTCCCCCCTGCAGATTGCTGTGTGTTAGTTTGATCAAGAAGCAAAAAGGGTCTGATCCGGAAGTGGGTACAGGGAGAGACTCATGCTTGTGTCAGGAATACACAACAGTAAGGGTGTCTGAACGCTTAGAGAATGTTAAACGAATTAGTGTCTTTAAGGGAGAAGATAGTGCCCGATTACTGCAGGATCGTCTAGCAGGACCACATCAGAAGGAAAGGGTCGCATAACATAGCAAATGCTAAGCACCTGAAGCCTGGAGAGAGAAAGCAATGCTGCGGTATCAGTGACCCCTCATCATTAAAAGTAGGAAGAGACTTGTCCAGACCCAGGGGAAAAGAGAACCGTTAACATGAAGGAAGAGTGCAGCACAGCAAACTCGGCTCCACTACATCGGGATCAAGCACAAGCTAGTAGACTTTTTCCTCAGCTCTGCAGAACTGTGAGTGTGACACCGGTGTTCAACTGTGTTAGGGTGTAGTGCAGGGTTCTTTAGCTAGGGCGCTGTAGAGGCAAGACCCGATTATCAGAAGTCAGGTAGGAATTTAGAAGAGAGTAGTCCGTAGAAATTATTTATACTGTTTGTATTGAACTTTGTACTGTCATAAATGGAGCTCAGTTTGTGTGACACGCTCCAGCTATCTCTCCTTTTATCTATTACTAGATGGCAGCCCGATTCTAAAGAATCGGGAATCTAGAATCCATATATACTTTATTTATTCAAATGTAAGAATAATACAATTAATAAATAATAGTAAGAAAGAACAAAAAATGGCTGCACTCACCAGCTCTTGACAATTCTTGACAGTACGGCACATTTCTGATTGGTCGCTCGCGGCAGGCGGCAACCAATCAGAAAAGTGCCGCGCACCACGAAGGCATATATCTTTGTCCACCCTGAGCGGGTGTAGGACGCTGGTGACGTCACTTATCTCCGGACATTATCTCCGGACAAAGCCACGGAAGTTGGCACAAATTGCCGGAAGTAGTATTCTAGGCAATTATATATTAGATTTTAATGTTATCAGTGTTTACCTTTGAACGTTTATATTGTATTGTCCTGTCACCAGCCATATGTACGATTATCGGCCGAAAGCCTCTCTGGAACCAATAATCACCCCATGTAAAGGTATCTTTATAAGTTAAAGATTCAGAATACTATGACTTTTATCATATCCTGAACAGTCAAGTTTTTTATGAACCGTTAAGGTTTTCTGGTTGAAGTGCTCTGCCTGGGGCCCCATATGCTGCCTGGGGCCCCTGTGCTCTGCCTGGGGCCCCATGTTCTGCCTGGGGCCCCTGTGCTCTGCCTGGGGCCACTGTGCTCTGCCTGGGGCCCCATATGCTGCCTGGGGCCCCTGTGCTCTGCCTGGGGCCCCATATGCTGCCTGGGGCCCGTGTGCTCTGCCTGGGGCCCCATAGGCTGCCTGGGGCCCCTGTGCTCTACCTGGGACCACTGTGCTCTGCCTGGGGCCCCATATGCTGCCTGGGGCCCCTGTGCTCTGCCTGGGGCCCCTGTGCTCTGCCTGGGGCCCCATGTTCTGCCTGGGGCCCCTGTGCCCTGCCTGGGGCCCCATATGCTGCCTGGGGCCCCTGTGCTCTGCCTGGGGCCCCATATGCTGCCTGGGGCCCCTGTGCTCTGCCTGGGGCCCCTGTGCTCTGCCTGGGGCCCCATATGCTGCCTGGGGCCCCTGTGCTCTGCCTGGGGCCCCTGTGCTCTGCCTGGGGCCCCATGTTCTGCCTGGGGCCCCTGTGCTCTGCCTGGGGCCACTGTGCTCTGCCTGGGGCCCCATATGCTGCCTGGGGCCCCTGTGCTCTGCCTGGGGCCCCATATTCTGCCTGGGGCCCCTGTGCTCTGCCTGGGGCCACTGTGCTTTGCCTGGGGCCCCATAGGCTGCCTGGGGCCCCTGTGCTCTGCCTGGGACCACTGTGCTCTGCCTGGGGCCCCATATGCTGCCTGGGGCCCCTGTGCTCTGCCTGGGGCCCCATATGCTGCCTGGGGCCCCTGTGCTCTGCCTGGGTGTAGGACACTGGTGACGTCACTTATCTCCGGACATTAGCTCCGGACATTATCTCTGGACATTATCTCCGGACATTATCTCCGGACATTAGCTCCGGACAAAGCCACGGAAGTTGGCACAAATTGCAGGAAGTAGTATTCTAGGCAATTATATATTAGATGGGCATTTCCTGAAGGAAATACATGGTGCTTGAACAGCGCTACCAGCTTTACAGCAGCACTTTTCACACACGGGACTGGGGGGCGCGCTTACTTTTGCACCCGGGGCCGGGGGCGCGCTTACTTTTGCACCCGGGGGCGCACTTACTTTTGCACCCGGAGGCGCACTTACTTTTGCACCCGGGGGCGCACTTACTTTTGCACCCGGGGGCGCACTTACTTTTGCACCCGGGGGCGCACTTACTTTTGCACCCGGGGGCGCACTTACTTTTGCACCCGGGGGCGCACTTACTTTTGCACCCGGGGGCGCACTTACTTTTGGGGCCGCACTTACTTTTGGTGGGCGGGGCTCCTCGGCCTCCGATTTGGTTGGTGGGGCCCCTCGTCCTCCGATTTGGTGGGTGGGGACCCTCGGCCTCCGATTTGGTGGGCGGGGACCGGCCTCCGATTTGGTGGGCGGGGACCCTCGGCCTCCGATTTGGTGGGCGGGGACCCTCGACCTCCGATTTGGTGGGCGGGGCCCCTCGGCCTCCGCTTTGGTGGGCGGGGCCCCTCGGCCTCCGATTTGGTGGGCGGGGTCCCTCTGCCTCCGATTTGGTGGGCGGGGACCCTCGGCCTCCACTTTGGTTGGCGGGGCCCCACAGCCTCCGATTTGGTGGGCGGGGTCCCTCTGCCTCCACTTTGGTGGGCGGGGACCCTCGGCCTCCGATTTGGTGGGTGGGGACCCTCGGCCTCCGATTTGGTGGGCGGGGCCCCTCGGCCTCCGATGTGGTGGGCGGGCCCCTCGGCCTCCGCTTTGGTGGGCGGGGCCGGGCCCCTCGGCCTTCGCTTTGGTGGGCAGGGCCGCTCGGCCTTCGATTTGGTGGGCGGGGCTCCTCGGCCTCCGATTTGGTTGGCGGGGCCCCTCGGCCTCCGATTTGGTTGGCGGGGCCCCTCGGCCTCCGATTTGGTGGGCGGGGACTCTCGGCCTCCGATTTGGTGGGCGGGGACCCTCGGCCTCCGATTTGGTGGGCGGGGACCCTCGGCCTCCGATTTGGTGGGCGGGGACCCTCGGCCTCCGATTTGGTGGGCGGGGACCCTCGGCCTCCGATTTGGTGGGTGGGGACCCTCGGCCTCCGATTTGGTGGGCGGGGCCCCTCGGCCTCAGATGTGGTGGGCGGGGCCCCTCGGCCTCCGCTTTGGTGGGCGGGGCCAGGCCCCTCGGCCTCCGCTTTGGTGGGCGGGGCCGCTCGGCCTTCGATTTGGTGGGCGGGGCTCCTCGGCTTCCGATTTGGTTGGCGGGGCCCCTCGGCCTCCGATTTGGTTGGCGGGGCCCCTCGGCCTCCGATTTGGTGGGTGGGGACTCTCGGCCTCCGATTTGGTGGGCGGGGACCCTCGGCCTCCGATTTGGTGGGCAGGGACCCTCGGCCTCCGATTTGGTGGTCGGGGACCCTCGGCCTCCGCTTTGGTGGGCGGGGCTTCTCGGCCTCCGATTTGGTGGGCGGGGTCCCTCTGCCTCCGATTTGGTGTGCGGGGCCCCTCGGCCTCCGCTTTGGTGGGCGGGGCCCCTCGGCCTTCGATTTGGTGGGCGGGGCCCCTCGGCCTCCGATTTGGTTGGTGTGGACCCTCGGCCTCCGATTTGGTGGGCGGGGACCCTCGGCCTCCGATTTGGTGGGCGGGGACCCTCGGCCTCCGATTTGGTGGGCGGGGCCCCTCGGCCTCCGATGTGGTGGGCGGGGCCCCTCGGCCTCCGATTTGGTGGGCGGGGACCCCCGGCCTCCGATTTGGTGGGCGGGGCCCCTCGGCCTTCGATTTGGTGGGCGGGGCCGGGCCCCTCGGCCTCTGCTTTGGTGGGCGGGGCCGCTCGGCCTTCGATTTGTTGGGCGGGGCTCCTCGGCCTCCGATTTGGTTGGCGGGGTCCCTCGGCCTCCGATTTGGTTGGCGGGGCCCCTTATCCTCCGAATTGGTGGGCGGGGACTCTCGGCCTCTGATTTGGTGGGCGGGGACCCTCGGCCTCCGATTTGGTGGGCGGGGCCCCTCGGCCTCCGATTTGGTTGGCGTGGCCCCTCGGCCTCCGATTTGGTGGGCGGGGCCCCTCGGCCTCCGATTTGGTGGGCGGGGCCCCTCGGCCTCCGATTTGGTGGGCGGGGCCCCTCGGCCTCCGATTTGGTGGGCGGGGCCCCTCGGCCTCCGATTTGGTGGGCGGGGCCCCTCGGCCTCCAATTTGGTGGGCGGGGCCCCTCGGCCTCCAATTTGGTGGGCGGGGCCCCTCGGCCTCCGATTTGGTGGGCGGGGACCCTCGGCCTCCGATTTGGTGGGCGGGGCCCCTCGGCCTCCGATTTGGTGGGCGGGGCCCCTCGGCCTCCGATTTGGTGGGCGGGGCCCCTCGGCCTCCGATTTGGTGGGCGGGGCCCCTCGGCCTCCGATTTGGTGGGCGGGGCCCCTCGGCCTCCGATTTGGTGGGCGGGGCCCCTCGGCCTCCGATTTGGTGGGCGGGGCCCCTCGGCCTCCGATTTGGTGGGCGGGGCCCCTCGGCCTCCGATGTGGTGGGCGGGGCCCCTCGGCCTCCGATGTGGTGGGCGGGGCCCCTCAGCCTCCGCTTTGGTGGGCGGGGCCAGGCCCCTCGGCCTCCGCTTTGGTGGGCGGGGCCGCTCGGCCTTCGATTTGGTGGGCGGGGCTCCTCGGCCTCCGATTTGGTTGGCGAAGCCCCTCGGCCTCCGATTTGGTTGGCGGGGCCCCTCTGCCTCCGATTTGGTGGGCGGGGCCCCTCGGCCTCCGATTTGGTGGGCGGGGACTCTCGGCCTCCGATTTGGTGGGCGGGGACCCTCGGCCTCCGATTTGGTGGGCGGGGACCCTCGGCCTCCGATTTGGTGGGCAGGGACCCTCGGCCTCCGATTTGGTGGTCGGGGACCCTCGGCCTCCACTTTGGTGGGCGGGGCCCCTCTGCCTCCGATTTGGTGGTCGGGGACCCTCGGCCTCCGCTTTGGTGGGTGGGGCCCGTCGGCCTCCGATTTGGTGGACGGGGCCCCTCGGCCTCCGATTTGGATGGTGTGGACCCTCGGCCTCCGATTTGGTGGGCGGGGACCCTCGGCCTCCAATTTGGTGGGCGGGGACCCTCGGCCTCCGATGTGGTGGGCGGGGCCCCTCGGCCTCCGATGTGGTGGGCGGGGCCCCTCGGCCTCCGATGTGGTGGGCGGGGCCCCTCGGCCTCCGATTTGGAGGGCGGGGACCCCCGGCCTCCGATTTGGTGGGCGGGGCCCCTCGGCCTCCGATTTGGTGGGCGGGGCCCCTCGGCCTCCGATTTGGTGGGCGGGGCCCCTCGGCCTCCGATTTGGTGGGCGGGGCCCCTCGGCCTCCGATTTGGTGGGCGGGGCCCCTCGGCCTCCGATTTGGTGGGCGGGGCCCCTCGGCCTCCGATTTGGTGGGCGGGGCCCCTCGGCCTCCGATTTGGTGGGCGGGGACCCTCGGCCTCCGATTTGGTGGGCGGGGACCCTCGGCCTCCGATTTGGTGGGCAGGGACCCTCGGCCTCCGATTTGGTGGTCGGGGACCCTCGGCCTCCGCTTTGGTGGGCGGGGCCCCTCTGCCTCCGATTTGGTGGTCGGGGACCCTCGGCCTCCGCTTTGGTGGGTGGGGCCCGTCGGCCTCCGCTTTGGTGGGTGGGGACCCTCGGCCTCCGATTTGGTGGGCGGGGACCCTCGGCCTCCGATTTGGTGGTCGGGGCCCCTCAGCCTCCGCTTTGGTGGGCGGGGCCGGGCCCCTCGGCCTCCGCTTTGGTGGGCGGGGCCGCTCGGCCTTCGATTTGGTGGGCGGGGCTCCTCGGCCTCCGATTTGGTTGGCGGGGCCCCTCGGCCTCCGATTTGGTGTGTGCTCTGCCTGGGGCCACTGTGCTCTGCCTGGGGCCCCATATGCTGCCTGGGGCCCCTGTGCTCTGCCTGGGGCCCCTATGCTCTGCCTGGGGCCCCTGTGCTCTGCCTGGGGCCACTGTGCTCTGCCTGGGGCCACTGTGCTCTGCCTGGGTGTAGGACACTGGTGACGTCACTTATCTCCGGACATTAGCTCCAGACATTAGCTACGGACATTAGCTCCGGACAATAGCTCCGGACAAAGCCACGGAAGTTGGCACAAATTGCAGGAAGTAGTATTCTAGGCAATTATATATTAGATTGCTATTATCATTACAAGAACCATTAGTCTCGTTTTCCAGCATATAATCCTCTGTCTTTCAATAAAGTCATTTTTTTGTTTCTGCCTCCTCGTCTACTGTACCGTGTTTGAGTCCTCCCTGGCGGTGTCGTTCAGGCACCGCTTCACTGTTCTGCTCCGCAACTGCTTGCATCTCACTGCTGCCAGTGTAAGAAGAGAGACCGGACCGGGGGTCGGGACTGTCACCTTTGTTGTCCGGGGGGAAGCTTAGAGACCCGGACCGACCTTTGCACTCGACAGCAGGGGGTGTAGCTAGGATAAAAAGGGCAGAGCATGCAAAGCGGCAGAGAGACTTGATGGGAACATGCAGCGCGCAGCAGGGGAAGTTTGGTGCTCCGTCCTCTGAGCACCGTGACAGCGCAGGTCCATGCTACATTGTCCCTGCTGCCACTTACAAAGACTGTGACTGGAAAACGGTATTCCACTCGTTGGCCCCTACTTCTGAAGGTGCTCAACACCACGGGTCAGTGAATAATGCACGCATGCCGCCTAAGAGATGCCGGGTGACGTACGGAGAACTTTACCCTTACTCATCCGCATACTACTGCCGAGCTTTGTCAAGCCCCTACAGTGTGGGAGACTGTCCTCCTCTGTGCAACCCAAGACCCTGTGCAAGACATCAAGGACTCATCGTCACCACCTGGAACCGGATCGTTAACGCCTGCAAGTCTACACCGGACCCACCACATACTGACCGTGTCGGCACCACCGTGAACATCAAAGACTCTGCACGCAGGAAGCCATCGGACTGATAACTTTACTCTTAATGAACAGTTGTTATATCTTTTCCCCTCATTACCACCCCCAGCACACAGATTGTGCTAATATCACCTGCCTCTACTTTTCCCTCTCCCTGCATGGAGTATACCCCTGTTACAGTAAAGCTAACTTTATCCCTTGCTCTGCTTCCTGTCCGTTACTGCATCCCGCAACTTGCTCACACTAGCAGCGGGTACAGCTGAACGGCGGGGGCACCAGGTGTCGCACTCCCTTCAATCTGATATCGAGGACCTCTAGCCTAAGGAAGTTATTATTGTTAACAGCAGAAAGGGCATTAATATCTACAATACAAGTAGGAAAGATCATATGGTTAATAAGTTAATTTGCAATTTTATCAAATATTCTACAGTTCAGAAATCAGTGGGATAGAATCAGCTACATATCTAGAAGGATTGCACTTCCCAAGGTAAATACAACAAGTTGACAGTCTGGAAGCTGATATCACTTTGGAAGAAATGTTAGGATTAATTAAATTGGCACCTCTTAAGGTTCCAGAGTCAAATAGGCTATGTCACGTACCCTCTTCTCAGCACGTGACTTGGGGTTGCACCTGCAAGGGTTAATCTATTTCCCCTCTCTCAGTCCAGCATTCAACCTCTGTCCTATGCTGTAATGGGAGCATAAATCACACTCCGACACAGGCCACACACCCCGCTCATACACGCTGCCACCCCTCACTGAACATATGGGCGATGAGTCCCAGAAATATTACTACTGGTGTCTGCCAATCATAAGGATCACACACTTTAAGGCTATGGATTCTTTAGAGCATACAAGGTTCAGACTTATTAAAGTTTTAAGCTTTAATAGAAAAGGTACAGTGCTTACAATAAAAAGTGACATACAAATATGCAAAAACAGTGATAAAATAAAGGGATAACTTACAGAAATATCAAACTTTGCATTCTGATTCTCTGTCCCTGGCGGAGGGAGAAATATGGAATGGATCACATCAGCTTTCCAGGCTGCCCCCACATGCATACAGCTTTTTTTGTGTCTAGGCCTAATTTATAGAGTCAAGCTGGAGGTCAAATTTCTAGATCAGCCTCTCAGGTTAAAATTATAATTGCTGGTTTGTGACTGGAACATGGCCACTCCACCAATGAATATATTATTTTCTCTGAAACTCTTTGTGTCACGTTTCTCATAGATAGATAGTGTCAGGCTGTAATTGACATCTCTCTTCAAAAGAGCCAGAAGGTGTGAAACATTTCCCCTTCCTGGTTCTTAGCAAGGCCCCCTGGCGAAATTGGGGACAGGAGACTGCCTTCTCAGTATAACATAAGCTGTGACCCCTGTGAGACCTGCAGTCTCAGGACAGATGTTAAATTACTGCTGGCCACACACACACACACACACACACACACACACACACACACACACACACACACACACACACACATATATATATATACGGTATATATATATATATATATATATATATATATATATATATATATATATATATATATATACGGTATATATATATATATATATATACGGTATATATATATATATATATATATATATATATATATATATATATATATATATATAAATATATACATATTTCACTACAGGCTGTCATATAAATTTTACCAAAACTATAAGGAAGTGGTGACCCCTCATCTCCTGGAGACGTTTACAGCCTCTTTCATCTTGGATGCCTTCCAATTATGAAGCTACAATTACTTTAAAACCAGGTTATGAGGCAGAGGTTTATTGCCCAATTTAATCTTTTAATGTCGACACTAAGATACTGATAAAGATCTTGTTGAACTGGTTGGCCAGGGCTGTGTTCTCTATTTATATAGACTGTGTAGGTCCAATTTAATTTGCTCCCTAAATTTTCTAGTTATAATTGTCTACACAGGACATATAATCAATGGGGTCCTATGGGCTATTTGTGGATAATGCTAAACAAAATAGATCTGAGTGGGAAAAGGTTCTAAAGCAGACCCATACAGTCTCCAATCAGAGAGAGACCCCGCAACGTTTCTCTCTCTCAGCTACAGTTGACATTTTGGCTGGTCACTCACCAGCTCCTGCACACTCGATTCTGCTTCTTTGAACACAGGCCTGGTTCTAGTAAAAAGTTGGGCAAATGCATCTAGTCAAATCTGGAAAAGCTAGGACTTAACCCTTCTGCCTGGCTCAGCTACAATATGTACTTACTGATAGTATTCCAACTAGGTTATATGGCTGTCTTCGAATAAATGAATAAATCCAAGGGTGTCTAATTTATAAAGCTTATTTTTTATATTTAAATGCCTTATAAATAATTTTGAAAAATACCTAGATATTAAATACATACAGAAGAATAAATAATTTCACTCCCTGATGAGGCAGAAAAAAAAGGAGTCAGAAAAACTTTTAAAAAATTCCTAAGCCCGCTGATATTTATGTCCCAGCTATTTTTGCCTAAGGCTGGGTTCACACTGCGTTACATAGTTATTAAGGTTGAAGGAAGACTTTAAGTCCATCTAGTTCAACCCATAGCCTAACCTAACATGCCCTAACATGTTGATCCAGAGGAAGGCAAAAAAAACCCATGTGGCAAAGAGTAAGCTCCACCTTGGGGAAAAAAATTCCTTCCCGACTCCACATACGGCAATCAGACTAGTTCCCTGGATCAACGCCCTATCAAGGAATCTAGTGTATATACCCTGTAACATTATACTTTTCCAGAAAGGTATCCAGTCCCCTCTTAAATTTAAGTAATGAATCACTCATTACAACATCATACGGCAGAGAGTTCCAGAGTCTCACTGCTCTTACAGTAAAGAATCCGCGTCTGTTATTATGCTTAAACCTTTTTTCCTCCAGACGTAGAGGATGCCCCCTTGTCCCTGTCTCAGGTCTACGATTAAAAAGATCATCAGAAAGGTCTTTGTACTGTCTCCTCATATATTTATACATTAAAATGACTTCACCCCCTAGTCTTTGTTTTTCCGAAATAAATAGCCCCAAGTGTAATAACCTATCTTGGTATTGCAGACCCCCCAGTCCTCTAATAACCTTGGTTGCTCTTCTCTGCACCCGCTCTAGTTCAGCTATGTCTTTCTTATACAACGGAGACCAGAACTGTGCACAGTATTCTAAGTGTGCTCGAACTAGTGACTTGTTGTATAGAGGTAAAATTATGTTCTCCTCATGAGCATCTATGCCTCTTTTAATGCATCCCATTAATTTATTTGCCTTTGTAGCAGCTGCCTGACACTGGCCACTGAATATGAGTTTGTCATCCACCCATACACCCAGGTCTTTTTCATTGACGGTTTTACCCAGAGTTTTAGAATTAAGCACATAGTTATACATCTTATTACTTCTACCCAAGTGCATGACCTTACATTGATCCCCATTAAAGCTCATTTGCCATTTATCAGCCCAAGCTTCTAGTTTACATAAATCATCCTGTAATATAAAATTGTCCTCCCCTGTATTGATTACCCTGCAGAGTTTAGTGTCATCTGCAAATATTGAAATTCTACTCTGAATGCCCCCTACAAGGTCATTAATAAATATGTTAAAAAGAAGAGGGCCCAATACTGACCCCTGTGGTACCCCACTGCTAACCGCGACCCAGTCCGAGTGTGCTCCATTAATAACCACCCTTTGTTTCCTATCCCTGAGCCAGCTCTCAATCCACTTGCACATATTTTCCCCTATCCCCATTATTCTCATTTTATGTAACAACCTTTTGTGTGGCACCGTATCAAAAGCTTTTGAAAAGTCCATATACACTACATCCACTGGGCTCCCTTGGTCCAGACCGGAACTTACCTCTTCATAGAAGCTGATCAAATTAGTCTGACATGATCGGTCCCTAGTAAACCCGTGCTGATACTGGGTCATGAGGTTATTCCTCTTCAGATACTCCAGTATAGCATCCCTTAGAATGCCCTCCAGGATTTTACCCACAGTAGAGGTTAAGCTTACTGGCCTATAATTACTGAGTTCAGTTTTTGTCCCCTTTTTGAATATTGGCACCACATTTGCTATACGCCAGTCCTGTGGTACAGACCCTGTTATTATGGAGTCTTTAAAGATTAAAAATAATGGTCTATCAATGACTGTACTTAATTCCTGCAGTACTCGGGGGTGTATCCCATCCGGGCCCGGAGATTTGTCAATTTTAGTGATTTTTAGACGCCGCCGTACTTCCTGCTGGGTTAAGCAGGTGACATTTAATTGGGAATTTTTATCACTAGTCATTTTGTCTGCCATGGGATTTTCTTTTGTAAATACTGATGAAAAAAAGTCATTTAGCATATTGGCTTTTTCCTCATCCTCATCCACCATTTCACCCAGACTATTTTTAAGGGGTCCAACACTATCATTTTTTAGTTTCTTACTATTTATGTAGTTAACCCCTTTCTGTCATTGGACGTACTATTCCGTCCATGTGGGGTGGGCCCTACTTCCCAAGGACGGAATAGTACGTCCAGCGCGATCGGCCGCGCTCACGGGGGGAACACGGCCGATCGCGGACGGGTGTCAGCTGCCTATCACAGCTGACATCCGGCGCTATGTGCCAGGAGAGGTCACGGACCGCCCCCGGCACATTAACCCCCGGCACACCGCGATCAAACATGATTAGGGTTAGGGCTAGGGTTAGGGCTAGGGTTAGGGCTAGGTTTAGGGTTGGGGCTAGGGTTAAGGCTACAGTTAGGGTTGGGGCTAAAGTTAGGGTCAGGGTTTGGATTACATTTACGGTTGGGAATAGGGTTGGGATTAGGGTTTATCGGTGTGTCTGGGTTAGAGGTGTGGTTAGGGTTACCGTTGGGATTAGGGTTAGGGGTGTGTTTGCATTAGGGTTTCAGTTATAATTAGGGGGTTGCCACTGTTTAGGCACATCAAGGGCTCTCCAAACGCGACATGGCGTCCGATCTCAATTCCAGCCAATTCTGCGTTGAAAAAGTAAAACAGTGCTCCTTCCCTTCCGAGCTCTCCCGTGTGCACACACATTGTTTACCCCAACATATGGGGTATCAGCATACTCAGGACAAATTGGACAACAACTTTTGGGGTCCAATTTCTCCTGTTACCCTTGGGAAAATACAAAACTGGGGGCTAAAAAATAATTTTTGTGGGAAAAAAAATATTTTTTATTTTCACTGCTCTGCGTTATAAACTGTAGTGAAACACTTGGGGGCTCAAAATTCTCACAACACATCTAGATAAGTTCCTTGGGGGGTTTAGTTTCCAATATGGGGTCACTTGTGGGGGGTTTCCACTGTTTAGGTACATTAGGGGCTCTGCAAACACAATGTGACGCCTGCAGACCATTCCATCTAAGTCTGCATTCCAAATGGCGCTCCTTCCCTTCCGAGCCCTCCCATGTGCCCAAACGGTGGTTCCCCCCCACATATGGGGTATCAGCGCACTCAGGACAAATTGGACAACAACTTTGGGGGTCCAATTTCTCCTGTTACCCTCAGAAAAATACAAAACTGGGGGCTAAAAAATAATTTTTGTGGGAAAAAATTTTTG
The DNA here is from genome assembly GCF_051348905.1 of Ranitomeya variabilis. NCBI lineage: Eukaryota > Metazoa > Chordata > Amphibia > Anura > Dendrobatidae > Ranitomeya > Ranitomeya variabilis. Next base: position 291,128,250 of record NC_135235.1, read on the forward strand.
TTTTATTTTTACGGCTCTGCATTATAAACTTCTGTGAAGCCCTTGGTGGGTCAAAGTGCTCACCACACATCTAGATAAGTTCCTTAGGGGGTCTACTTTCCAAAATGGTGTCACTTGTGGGGGGTTTCAATGTTTAGGCACATCAGTGGCTCTCCAAACGCAACATGGCGTCCCATCTCAATTCCTGTCAATTTTGCATTGAAAAGTCAAACGGCCCTCCTTCCCTTCCGAGCACTCACCCAAACAGTGGTTTACCCCCACATTTGGGGTATCAGCGTACTCAGGACAAATTGTACAACAACTTTTGGGGTCCAATTTCTTCTCTTACCCTTGGGAAAATAAAAAATTGGGGGCGAAAAGATAATTTTTGTGAAAAAAAAACTATTTTTTATTTTTACGGTTCTGCATTATAAACTTCTGTGAAGCACTTGGTGGGTCAAAGTGCTCACCACACCTCTAGATAAGTTCCTTAGGGGGTCTAATTTCCAAAATGGTGTCACTTGTGGGGGGTTTCAATGTTTAGGCACATCAGTGGCTCTCCAAACGCAACATGGCGTCCCATCTCAATTCCTGTCAATTTTGCATTGAAAAGTCAAACGGCGCTCCTTCCCTTCCGAGCTCTGCCATGCGCCCAAACAGTGGTTTACCCCCACATATGGGGTATCGGCGTACTCAGGACAAATTGTACAACCACGTTTGGGGTCCATTTTCTCCTGTTACCCTTGGTAAAATAAAACAAATTGGAGCTGAAGTAAATTTTTTGTGAAAAAAGTTAAATGTTCATTTTTATTTAAACATTCCAAAAATTCCTGTGAAACACTTGAAGGGTTAATAAACTTCTTGAATGTGGTTTTGAGCACCTTGAGGGGTGCAGTTTTTAGAATGGTGTCACACTTGGGTATTTTCTATCATATAGACCCCTCAAAATGACTTCAAATGAGATGTGGTCCCTAAAAAAAATGGTGTTGTAAAAATGAGAAATTGCTGGTCAACTTTTAACCCTTATAACTCCCTAACAAAAAAAATTTTGATTCCAAAATTGTGCTGATGTAAAGTAGACATGTGGGAAATGTTACTTATTAAGTATTTTGTGTGACATATCTCTGTGATTTAATTGCATAAAAATTCAAATTTGGAAAATTGCGAAATTTTCAAAATTTTCGCCAAATTTCCATTTTTTTTACAAATAAACGCAGGTAATATCAAAGAAATTTTACCACTATCATGAAGTACAATATGTCATGAGAAAACAGTGTCAGAATCACCGGGATCCGTTGAAGCGTTCCAGAGTTATAACCTCATAAAGGGACAGTGGTCAGAATTGTAAAAATTGGCCCGGTCCATAACGTGCAAACCACCCTTGGGGGTAAAGGGGTTAAAGAATATTTTGGGATTATTTTTACTCTCTCTGGCAATGAGTCTCTCTGTCTCAGTCTTTGCTGCCTTGGTTTGCTTTTTACAGAATTTATTTAATTTTCTATATTTATTTAATGCCTCCTCACTACCTACTTCAATTCTCTAAATGCTTTCTTTTTGTCACTTATTGCGCCCCTTACAGCTCTATTTAGCCATATTGGTTTCCTCCTATTTCTAGTATGTTTATTCCCATATGGTATATACTGTGCACAGGTCCTATCCAGGATGCTAATAAACGTCTCCCATTTTCTTTGTGTATTTTTATGTCTCAGGATATCGTCCCAGTTAATTGCACCAAGATCCTCTCTCATCCGTTGGAAATTTGCCCTCCTGAAGTTTAGTGTCCTTGTAACCCCCCTATTACACATCTTATTAAAGGATACATGAAAACTTATTATTTTGTGATCACTATTCCCCAAGTGACCCCCAACCCTTATATTTGACATGCGGTCTGGCCTGTTGGTTAATATTAGGTCTAGCAGTGCCCCCCTCCTTGTTGGGTCCTGAACCAGTTGTGAAAGGTAATTGTCTCTCATAGTTGTCAAAAACCGATTACCTTTGCTGGAACTGCAGGTTTCTGTTCCCCAATCTATTTCAGGGTAGTTGAACGTTGAACCCGTCCGTTAGACGGACTACGTTACACCGTGGCATAACGCGGTGTAACGTAGTCAGCTAACGCCGCCATTGACTCCAATGTCGGACGCATCGCTAGCGCACGCCCACAATGGGCGTGCGCTAGCCATGTTCCGTCATTGAGTAACGGACCCTGAGACGCGGGCTACAGCATTTCCGGGTCCGTCACTGCTAGCGCAGATAGAGCTAGCAGATGCTCTATCTGCGCTAGTGTGCTGCCATACCGGCACTTGCGTTTACAGCAGCCCATTACCGTATGTGTTGAACGGGCTGCTGTAAATGCAGTGTGAACCCAGCCTTACTCTTCATCGTCTATCCTTCCTCTCAAATTACTGTAAAGAATCAACTTTTCTCTCAGTTTCACAGACATGATCAAGGTTCTCTAGTCTATATACAGATACAAAAGTAGAGGACAGAATAAATTTTCTTCAAGAAAGCTATTCTCCTAAGTTATCTAATGATCAGCTGGTTGCTAACTACCTGCCTGTTGTGCCTGGCTCCAACGTCTGCCGGGGCAAAGAGTAACAGACCGCTCCTACCAGCGATTCTGCTGCCTTCTGCTTATGTGACATCAACAGAGCATCGGCTTCTCTTTCCCTGTGCTCTGTCAAATGGGTGCTCCTGCCGATATCATGCCAACTGACAGCCGGCTCCCTGCTGCCTAATTGCAGGGAGTCGGGTGTCAGTCAGCATAATGCTGACAGTCATGGCCCTTTCAAGGGGATGGAGCACACTCAGCAAATTAGGTGGTGCAGGCTGTGCTTGGGAAAACCCACAAAGTCCAATAAGCGAGAAAACAGCCGCACTCTCTCAGGTTATAACTTGCAAAAATGGTGTATTTATTTACACATGTTTGACATTTAAGTATATATACACACACAGCAGGATAAGGGATAGAGTAACGTTTCGACCCTATTCCGGGTCTTTCTCAAACTGAGTTTACTGGTACTGAACGAAAATTTGAGATTTTTGGTTCCAAAGAGGGCTCCTCTTGGCGTGGCGCTGGGTATCCTGCTTCCTGGGATTGTGTTGACACCATATACTTTGCATTCCTGTGTGAACATGCCACATACAGACTATTTTTTTGCACGGGTGCTCCAAGCAGCCAATTCCTGATTGTAGGTTGGTTGCATCGGTATTATTTGCACCTGTGTTTTCGCTATCTTCATTTGGGCCTGGTGCACCCTGGGAAGTGCAATTGTTGGAGGCCTTGAACAGGTAAGCATCCCTGCCTGTGTTCTGGTGTTTTTTTGAGTGTGTTGACACAATGTGTTAATATGTTACTATATATATGTGTAAAATGCCTTCTTTGCATCTCTATCGTTTAAAGATCTAATCATCAAAGATGAAAATGCTAAGTAAATGGAATGTAAATGTTGCCAGAGGTCAGGTACATACCTTATTTTTAATTGCATAGTATAATTGTCAAGTGTCTTATTGTAACAAGCAAAATTGTGCAAAACATCAGAGGTCCCTCCCACTATTCCTGCTATTCCTGGCTGCTGACACTATATATAGGGTGAGCAAAATTACCAAATCAGTATCTTGTGGGCACGACAGATTACGGAAAGACATGGACGGGATTGGTAAGTAGAGTATTTTCCAAAGTTCTTTCTATTTGGTATACTGGCATGGTTATGTAATTTAGAAACTAATAATCATAATAGAGCCAGGAATTATTAATCAATTATTAATTATTACATATTATAATAACATAATATAATTATAAATGGAGATACACATATGTTAGCCATTAGCTGTTTCACTGTGTACTTCCATGTGCATGACTTAATATTGATTTTCATCCTAAAAGGCCTATGTTCCCACTCTGAAGCAAAATGTCATCAGTGACGTCCATTTCAGGGGCAGGGCTAGTCCTTGCTGTACTGAACATGCATTAGCTGTCAAGTCTGACATATGCTTAGTATGAGTGCCCTTCTTTATATACAATATTCTTCTCCATGCACAGTGACAGTGTGCTCCCTTACTGACATTAATATGAAATGACAAACCGACAACAGAGCACACTGTCAGTACACATTGTAAGGAAAGAATGTGTCAAGCAGGGAGAGCATGGACCAGTGAAAGTTGTCTGTTTCAGGGATGGGGCTGGCCTCTGCTCTCCATGTTCTTTCTTTACAATGTGCTGTGATAGTGCGCTGTCTTGCCAGCTCATTACTTCCGATCAGTGCAGGTGACTGAGTGCACTGTCACTGTGCACTGAGGAGACTATCACACATTAAGCAGGGAGCTTTTACTGAGCATGCATCAGAATTGACAACCAACACATGTTCAGTAAAGCAGGAACTAGCCCAGCCCCTGAAATGGATGTCACTGAGTATCCCAGCATGCACTGTGGATTGTCAAACAGAATGTCATCAAAACAGAAAAAAATAAATTTAATGGCCTTGTCTTCTTATATATATTAAATGGCATTACTGTCTCCATCTCTGTTATCCTCAGTATTTCTTCCCCTGGTATTCTGGTTATTGACTGGGAGGGTAAAGACTGATGTGAGCACTTTGGAAGATTGCTTGAAAGACCCTAAATATGAAGACTTACTGGATATTGCCAAAAATGGTCTACCCTATGCCAAACAACATAATAGCAAACACATTGTGATCGTCGGTGCAGGAGTCGCTGGACTCTCTGCAGCCAAAACTTTACAAGATGCCGGACACAGGGTAAGTTGCCTAATAAATAACTCCTATCTTCAACACGATTGTTCAAGATGCTTCTATTAAATCTGGTGGTACACAAGATAGCGTACAGAAGAATATTAGCTCAAATGACGGTTGTCTTTTCCGACACCTCCGTACAGAAGACCAAAATAGTGTAAAACCTAGAAAATCCTGATAAAAAAAGTCACCCAACACATCTGCTAGAGCAAAACGTATTGTTGACGCACATTATGGTAACTCGAAAAGTTGTTGATTCCTTAAAATCGAAAGGGTCAGCAGACCTAAACGGGAAAAAAAATGGAGAAAAGGGCTGTGAAGAACACCCTGTTCCTCCCACGTCACCAATCCGTGACGTCACTGCACAGGCACAGCTCTCCGGCGCCCCCTTTGTCTCTCAGGTCAGTAAGGGAACTGCACCTAGAGCAAATGGCCGCCGGGGAGAATGCCCTGTTACCCACGCTGGGTATTCTAAGATTCACAATCAGAGTAAAAGGATCAGCCCAAAATTAATTTATGATTTAATTGCCTTAAGGGCGCACTAGGTAATTACAAGGAATATACAGTCAAACTATATCAAGAGTTACAGTCAGAGTACAATATAACAATAATAATACAAGGCTTAAAGGTAAAAAGCTGGAGGTCAATTTATTACCAGGTTGAAGGTCGCTTGTGGAAGCCAGGGGGCTCTGCGCTCCACAGGTAGACAGCTTAGTTGCTGGGCAGCCCCCAGAAAGCGTGTGCTTGCCCCCCTCTGACTGGCCTGCCCTCTTTCGTAGTTCCTCAGTTAGTCATCTTCTTCTGTGTGTGTGTCACTCTCCAAGTGTCCCAACTCTTAACCCTGCTGCGACCCTCCCCCTGTAGCTGGGTGGGCTTAGCAATCTCCCCCCCCCTCTGCAACCTTGCAAGATTTATTCCAATATCTAATAAATGGGATAACTTCTCTCAGGATGATCGGATCAGTACACGGGCAGTACCAGCGCCTGTGGTTTGTTCTGCCGGTCGTACAGGGATCAAACCTGGACCCATTCGGTCCCTGTGGGAGGCTGATCTCTATATCTCGGGTTTCAGACCTCCCACGGACATGGGAGTCGCACTGTTAGATGCGCAATTTCTTTAGGGCGAGGGGAATATTTTTTATGAGCCGGTACCTCGGATGATGCGTCCATAATTCACGATTCCATGTTGAAGACGGTTCGACTGGACGGCCATAATAAATGTGTATCCTGTGGCCACTTGACATGCGTGCTATAATTAAGCCCCCAAGCACCTCTAGGTCCCCTGCTGGGGTGGCTTCCTCACTCAGACTTTGAAATGCTATCTGCCTGCCACATTGCGCTCAGCCAATTACCATACTAATAGGAACTTTAGTCATTAGAAAAGGTGGGGGCCAGGAGCACTCCTCTCTGCAGACCTGTGACCAGGAGACAAAATGGAGTCACGCCAATCTCTGTTAGTATACCCGTCCAAGATGGCGGCTGTTCCCTCATTACACCTCCCTGCTTTAGAGGGCGCTAGGGGGCATCACATTCCTGTGTTCCCCCATGCGCCCTTCCGCACCTTTTCCTTGCTGGGACAACCCATCAGCGTTACCATGGTCTCTGCCGCTTCTGTGGCGAATGCTGAAGTGATACTGCTGGAGAGCCAGGCTCCAGCGTAGCAACCTCCCATTTGTCCCAGAGACCGAGTGTAACCAGCTGAGGGGGTTGTGGTCTGTTTCCACGGTGAAGTGGCGTCCGTACAAGTATGGCTGCAGACGCCGCAGGGCCCATACAATTGCCAGACATTCCTTCTCCATCGTGGAATAGGCCACTTCCCTCAGCATGAGCTTCCAGCTCAGGTACAAAATGGGGTGTTCATGTCCCGTAGTGTCGACCTGGCTGAGCACAGCACCGAGGCCAAAGTCATTGGCGTCGGTCTGTACTACGAATGGCCGCGTGAAGTCGGCTGCCTGTAGTACAGGAGAGCTAGACAAGGCGGTTTTGAGCGCCTGGAAAGCTGTCTCACAGGCAACTGTCCAATCGACTGCGACGGGCAGCTTCTTCTTGGTGAGCTCCGTCAGGGGCTTGGCCAGGGTGCTATAGTGTGGAACAAACCTCCTATAGTACCCGGCCGTCCCCAAGAAGGACATCACCTGCTTCTTGGTCCTGGGGGAGGGCCAGGAGGTGATGGCATCCACCTTCCCGGGCTCTGGCTTCAGAGCTCCCCCACCTACCCGGTGTCCCAGGTACTGGACCTCACTCATACCCAGCTGGCACTTTTCCGGCTTAATGGTCAACCCTGCCCTCTGGATCCTCCCTAACACCTGCGCCAGGTGCTGTAGGTGATCCTCCCAGGTGGGACTGAAGATGGCAATGTCATCCAGGTACGCGGTCGCATACCCTTCCAGTCCTTTGAGCAGCGTGTTGACCATCCCCTGAAAAGTGTCAGGGGCATTCTTCATGCCGAAGGGCATCACCGTGGACTCGTACAGTCCAAATGGGGTGATAAAGGCAGAGCATTCCCGTGCCTTAGGGGTCAGGGGAATCTGTCAATATCCCCTGCTCAGATCCATGATGGTCAGGTACTTGGCCCCGGCCAGCTGATCGAGCAGGTCATCGATGCGCGGCATTGGGTACGCATCGGTGACTGTCACAGCATTGAGCCCCCGGTAGTCCACGCAGAACCGCGTAGTTCGGTCCTTTTTAGGGACGAGGACTACAGGCGAAGCCCACGCGCTGTTGGACGCTTGGATCACCCCCAGCTTCAGCATCTCGTCTATCTCTTGGCGCATGTGCTGCTGCACCTCGAGAGAGACCTGATATGCTGAATGCCGGATTGGGGGGTGATTGCCGGTGTCCACATCATGGACGGCTGCCTCAGTCCTTCCGGGCAGGCTGCTGAACAGCTCCCGAAAGGGGTGTAGGGTGACCCCCAGCTGGGAACGTTGGTCCTCCGAGAGCTGGTGGCCAACCCCCACATCCTCAATGGATCCACCCGCCTTGGCTTGGGTGAGCAGATCCAGGAGGGTTTCTACCTCACCTTCCTCCGGGAGGTTGCACACTGGGTGGGCACAAGCCTCCCGCTCATGATGTGCCTTCATCATGTTCACGTGGAAGACCTTCCTCCTTCCACGGGCGTGGTCCAGGGTGACCAGATAGGTGACGGCGTTGAGCTGCTGGTGCACGAGGTATGGACCCTCCCAGGCCGCCTGAAGCTTGTTTTGTGGGACGGGGACCAGTACCCACACCTTTTGACCCACCTGGTAGGTCCTCTCACAAGAATTCTGGTCGTACCACCGCTTCTGGTCAGCTTGGGCCTGGGCCATATTGTCATGCACCAGCCGTGTCAAGGCCGTCATTCTGTCCCGGAAGCGCACAACATACTCAATGGCCGACACTCCAGGGGTGGCCAAATCTCCTTCCCACGCTTCTTTCACCAGAGCAAGGGGCCCCCGTACACGTCGCCCATACAGGAGCTCAAAGGGGGAGAACCCCGTTGAGGCCTGTGGAACCTCCCGGTAGGCAAATAGAAGGTGTGGGAGATACCGCTCCCAGTCTCTCCCGTGGGAGTCGACCAACATCTTAAGCATCTGCTTTAAGGTGCCGTTGAACCGCTCACACAGGCCATTGGTCTGTGGGTGATACGGGCTGGCTACCAGATGTTGCACCTGTATCTGCTTACAGAGAGACTCCATCAGCTGTGACATGAACTGGGTCCCTCGGTCGGTGAGCATTTCCTGGGGAAACCCCACTCTGGAGAAGATCTCCAGTAAAGCAGTGGCCACTTTGTCAGCCCGAATGGATGACAAAGCGACCGCCTCCGGGTACCAAGTGGCATAGTCCACTACCGTTAATATGAAGCATTTCCCGGAGCGACTGGGAGTGGACAGAGGTCCAATGAGATCCACAGCCACCCTCGATAAAGGCTCTTCAATGATGGGCAGAGTTACCAGTGGGGCTTTGGGGTGCCGCCCCACCTTCCCCACCCTCTGACAGGTGTCACACGAACGGCAGTAGGCAATTACCTCGGTCCTCATTCCAGGCCAGTAGAAATGCTGCGCTAGCCTGGCCCTGGTTTTAGCGATCCCTAGGTGTCCGGCCATGGGAATCTTGTGTGCTATCCGCAACAATTCCGCCCTGAACGGATAGGGTACCACTAACTGTCGGTCCCTGGGCCACGCCTCCGGTGAACCCTGCTGAACCGTTACCCGGTATAGCCGTCCCTGGTCCCAGACCACCCACTCGCGGTCTGACTCCCCAGGAGGCTGTGCTGCCTGCTCCTTAAGAGCTTTCAGGCTAGCGTCAGCTTCCAACGCTGCCTGAAATCCCTGACTCGATGTGGCGAGAATGGACGACACTGCCACATCTGCTGTCAGCTCCCTGGGATCTGTCTCCTGGCCGCTGTCTGACTAGGCAGCCACTTGGTCAGAGAGGGGGAAGCCGTCGGACCTCTGCAAGGCTCCTTGGGCTCTGGCGCTCCCACTCCTGGTGACAGCGGCCACGACCGCTGTGCCCACGGGTAGCGCCTGCTTCCCCCCGGCTCCTGACCAAGTCGCCGGGTCAGGCAGACTTCCCTGCTCTCCTGACATCCCGGGTGTGGGGAACTAATGCCCTGGGGTCTTACCTGGTGGCTCCTCTCCTGAGACGCCTCCTGCCCCCATGGCCTGTTCCTCTTCCTGCAGGGGCCCTAGACTCAGCAGGCTGGATTAACTTAGGGGCCCTACACTGCCCATAGCAGCCCCTCCCTCCACCTCTGAGCTCTCCCCTACAGTCTCCTCACCTGTCCTCACTGTGAGCCCTGTGTGTGTGGTGTCAGTGTATGGAGTACCCTCAGGTTTCACTCCCTCCTCCACTGTTGGAGGCACATTCAACACATCAACATTCACAGTAGAGTCATAACATTCTTGGGGAGCCGAACTTGGGGGTTCAGTGGCCACATACTGAGACACTAGCCGCCCCAAATCGGTCCCAAGTAATACATTGGCAGGAATATTTGACGTTACTCCCACCTCCCGCACTCCCCTCCCGGCGCCCCAGTCCAAAAACACCTTGCGACAGGCAGCGCCGGTTCCACGCCTCCAATTCCGGAGACGGAAAGGGTCCTCCCCGGCACCAAGTCTTGAGGGGACACCACCTCAGGACGTACCAGGGTTCGTTCAGCGCCTGTGTCCCACAGTCCCATGACTGCTGAGCGGCCGATAGTGACGGTTTGATAATTGTCCAGGGACCTCCCACCACCCCCTCCCACACATAAAACAGTGGACGGTTTCGGGGACAGGGATGGGGCCTTAAGACGCTGGGGACATACAGCCTTGAAGTGTCCCAGCTGGTTGCAGTGATGACAACGTCTGGGTTCTGCGCCTGGCCTGGAGAGGGCAGCAAGGGGGTACACTTCTTGCACTCTGGGGGCTGGGGAAACAGGGGCAGGATTGGGCTTACCCCCTCTCCAGGAGCTGCTGTCAGGCTTCTTCGGCTCCGGCGCCCTGTTATTGGCATACTCGTCTGCCAGGGCGGCTGTAGCAGAAGCCCCCTTCGGTTTCCGGTCACGGAGGAACTGCTGGAGGTCCTCTGGGCAGTTCCACAAGAACTGCTCCGTGACAAACAGTTCCTGGATCTCCTGGCGGGTGGTGAGCGCTAGACCCGAGGTCCAGTGCTCTGCAGCTCTCAGCAACGCCCGCATGTGGTCGGTCCAGGTGTCCTTTGGGCCGCGCTGCAGGCTCCGGAACTTCTTGCGGTAGGACTCCGGGGTGAGGTTGTAGTGCTGGATCAGGGCCCGCTTGATGCTGCTGTAGTCCTGCTCTGCCCCGGCAGGTAAGTCCCCCAAAACTTCCAGGGACTTACCCCTCAAACAGGGGGTCAGGTATCTTGCCCACTGAGCCGGTGCCAGATGGTGTTGAAGGCAGGTCCTTTCAAAGGCCAGCAAGAAGGAATCCAGGTCTCCATCCTTCTCAAGCAGAGGGAAGTCCTCGGCACGGACTTTGGAAGCCCTGGACTCTGGTGGTGCTGGGGCGTCCAGCGGGAGCCCGTGTTGAGCCATCTCCAGTCGGTGCTGGCGCTCCGCTGCTCTCTCTGCCGCTGCTTGCTCCGCTGCCCGCTCTGCAGCTTTCTCTGCCTGCTCCGCTGCCTCACTGCGTTCTGCACGCTCTTGCTCCGCCGCTTCACGGTGTTCTGCACGTTCGGCCTCCGCTGCCTTCTCTGCAGCTGCCATGAGTCTCATATAGGCGTCTTCATTACCCGCCTCGAGACGTGCCACTGCCGCTGCAACAAGGGCCTCTGATGTGGACAGTCTGGGGTGGGTAGGTGGTAGGTAGTCCCTTGCCGGACTAAGCATGGGTGGCTGGCTCCTTGGGGAGTCTGGGCTGAGCTCCCCCTCGCCTTGAACAGTAAAGTCCACCACCACCTCCTCATCGACCATAGCACTGGCCTGCGCCCTCACTGCACTCCTGGTGCCATCCGCCATTTTTGGAACCTCTGATTACTGACACAGCTGAAACCCCCGACCTTGCACACAACTTATTATATCTACACTCTGACCGTCTAGTGCTGGGCTGACCTTAAGACCCCAGCAGTGAAAGTTACCACTGGTAGTCTTTAGTGTCTGGGAGTAGGGGTCCCACGCACACTATTACTCTGTTCCCACCCGCTGCCACCAATGTGAAGAACACCCTGTTCCTCCCACGTCACCAATCCGTGACGTCACTACACAGGCACAGATCTCCGGCGCCCCCTTTGTCTCTCAGGTCAGTAAGGGAACTGCACCTAGAGCAAATGGCCGCCGGGGAGAATGCCCTGTTACCCACGCTGGGTATTCTAAGATTCGCAATCAGAGTAAAAGGATCAGCCCAAAATTAATTTATGATTTAATTGCCTTAAGGGCGCACTAGGTAATTACAAGGAATATACAGTCAAACTATATCAAGAGTTACAGTCAGAGTACAATATAACAATAATAATACAAGGCTTAAAGGTATAAAGCTGGAGGTCAATTTACCAGGTTGAAGGTCGCTTGTGGAAGCCAGGGGGCTCTGCGCTCCACAGGTAGACAGCTTAGTTGCTGGGCAGCCCCCAGAAAGTGTGTGCTTGCCCCCCTCTGACTGGCCTGCCCTCTTTTGTAGTTCCTCAGTTAGTCATCTTCTTCTGTGTGTGTGTCACTCTCCAAGTGTCCCAGCTCTTAACCCTGCTGTGACCCTCCCCCCTGTAGCTGGGTGGGCTTAGCAATCTCCCCCCCTCTGCAACCCTGCAAGATTTATTCCAATATCTAATAAATGGGATAACTTCTCTCAGGATGATCGGATCAGTACACGGGCAGTACCAACCCCTGTGGTTTGTTCTGCCGGTCGTACAGGGATCAAACCTGGACCCATTCGGTCCCTGTGGGAGGCTGATCTCTATATCTCGGGTTTCAGACCTCCCACGGACATGGGAGTCGCACTGTTAGATGCGCAATTTCTTTAGGGCGAGGGGAATATTTTTTATGAGCCGGTACCTCGGACGATGCGTCCATAATTCACGATTCCATGTTGGAGACGGTTCGACTGGACGGCCATAATAAATGTGTATCCTGCGGCCACTTGACATGCGTGCTATAATTAAGCCCCCAAGCACCTCCAGGTCCCCTGCTGGGGTGGCTTCCTCACTCAGGCTTTGAAATGCTATCTGCCTGCCACATTGCGCTCAGCCAATTACCATACTAATAGGAACTTTAGTCATTAGAAAAGGTGGGGGCCAGGAGCACTCCTCTCTGCAGACCTGTGACCAGGAGACAAAATGGAGTCACGCCAATCTCTGTTAGTATGCCTGTCCAAGATGGCGGCTGTTCCCTCATCACAAGGGCATCTTGGATGAAAATTTCTGCATAAACTAAACTATACAAGCAGCTTGATTTTTTATATTTGTTAGATGTTTGTTATATATTTTTTTAATTACATGTTCTTATATCTGCTGCACGTCACTACGACTAAGATGTTAAGATGCTGAAACGCGTCGGCTCATAAAATCGCAATTTTTAAAAAATGAAGAATTAATAAAACGTTATGGCCCGGTTTATCATTTGTTGGATTTTTATAAAGTCACTTTTCTATTTTGTCTTGTATTTACTGATGTTTATTGCGCCAAATTCATCACAACGCCTCCTATAATTCATGAAAGAAAGAGCTTCTTCCCTTGTCATTCCATTTCTTTTGAGACTTTTGAGCAGAAAGTCGGATCGTTTTTTCAAATGCCGAAAAAAAAAAAAAGATGTTGAATTTTGGAAAAGAGCCATAAAACTATACTAGTTTTAGGTCCTTTGTGCTCTCTGAAAGTCATACTGTCCCACTAGCTTAGAGTCCTGGGACTGCGACCGACTTTCACATGAAAAGTACTCAGATCATGGTCCTCAACTTCATGCATTGGTCACATACTTAAATAAATAATCTCCATACATTATGCGGTTGAAAAGCAAAGTCAATGTCACATGCTCCATACGTTATACTTCATATGGCAGGTGACGGTCCTGGAAGCCGACAGCCGCGTTGGAGGTCGCGTGAGGACACACAGAGATCAAGAGGGCTGGTATGCAGATTTGGGACCCATGCGTCTGCCCGAGACTCACAGGTATCAGTTATTACTTGACTCCTGTAGCTCATAGTGCTGCGTATACCATATATGACCTACAGTGGGGGTCTGAAAATGTCTTTGGTGTCTCAACATTTTGACCTAGGAAAATAAAGAAAATGCATCTAGGTCATGTAACATACACTCTGAAATGAATTATATATTTTATGCAAAGTTTATCGAATATTTTTGAAGGTACTTCTTAAGATAACCATATTGAACTTGCATATCGATTTTCTTCAACCCTTCTCATCAGAAGATGCTCCTGTTTCGGTGTTAGTTTCTATGGTCAACCTGGACGTCTCCGTGAGATGGTTTCAGTTCCATCAATCTTTGTTCCATTTTTGTATCACTTTTGCTTTTGTAAAGCTTTGTTGATCTTCTTGTAGCCTTCATGTTTCTTGTGTACAGAAATTATTTTCTTTCTCAGGGCATTTCTCTTCCATGTGGTGCTATTGCTGACAGCATACAATGGGAAAGGGTTTTCTTTGTTAAGTAACATCGTTTTCTTGTCACCAGTATGCTGGACACCTGTGTAATGAATATTAGACTTACCTGTGGTTGAATTCTTGTTCATTAGAATTTTGTAGTCTAAATTTTAACTTTGCTTCTAAGAATTTTATTGGGACATACTAATTTTTGTGGCATGATTTTTAATTTGTTATTTTTTTGGCTTACAAAATAACAAATCTTATTTGCAATTAAGGAGAGTATTGTATCCCATAGAAAATGTTGATTTTGAAAGGAAACTAAACGATTTTGACAAATCTATTGGGGTGTGCTCATGTATGCAAAGCAATGCATGTTCATGTGAAACAGTAGACGACTGAGAATAGTGGGTGGAGGGGGATGCAGCTGCAGTATTTCTTTGAAGCAGCATAGTGGAAAAGCCTCCCCACTGAGCAGGGTGTCCCTCTGCCCCTTTATGGTTTTTGGACTGCATGATGCATTAAACAGTCACATGTTTCAGATGGATGATGATTGCATGAAGATGATGTTCCATTAGTCATTAATTAGACTTTGACATAGTGCTTGAAGAAAATCTTCATTAAAAAAATCTATATTTTTTTAACTTACCTAAGCTGAGAAATCAGCAATCAGCTGTGATCTGGGGGTTTGCTTGGAAATAAGTGTTTCATTTCCTTGCAGCGCCACCACAGGTGGAAATAAGGATTACACGGAGACAATTCAAATCAATGGTTTCTCGGTGTGATGCAAAACAGGACAGGTCCTCCAGCACAAAAGACGCTTTTGGAACCAATTAGCCAATAGATCGGCATCCTGAACAAGGGACTTCTTCTTAAAATATATGAAAATATGTTGTTTTCCTTTATATTGGGTAATTGAAAATTATAGTTCTATGGTCAGATGCTAAATATTTGTAGACCACATAATCCCAAACGATATGGGGGTCAATGGTAAATGCTTTTTTTTCAGTGAAAACAATTTATCATCCATAAGATAGTGAGAACTTGATAATTGGTGGTGGGCTGAAAGCCATGACCCGCGCCAATCGGCAGAAGGGGACACTTTGACCTCCATTAGAATATAGTGGCAGTGACCGCTGATTCATTCATTTTCTTTGGGGCTGTCGAAAGCTACCCTTGGCTTTTTCCAGAAGACCCAAAGAAGATGAATGGAGTTTTGGTCGGGTGTCCAACCTGATTCTCTATTTTGTAACTGGGATAAAAGTATTCAGTCAATGACACAATTCCCCAACTGGTGCTGGTTCCAGTGATTGGACCCCCACCGATCGGTGATGACTTGTTTTCCTGAGACAACCCCATGAATTATGCCTCTGTTCCCTCTTACAGGATTGTACGGGAGTATGTTAGGCAGTTCGGCCTGAACTTGAGACCTTTTATTTCATCAGATGAAGATAATTTTTATCTGTTCAACAACATCAGACAAATGTCTAAAGACGTGGCGAAGAATCCAAATCTGTTTGGATTTAATCTAACATCAGCGGAAAAAGGCAAATCTTTAGATGATCTGTATAATCCGCTGTTATACAAGGTGTGTTCACTTTAATGGGGCGGCTATGGGGGGCGGACGGTGTCTGCTCTTCCAAAGACCTATTTAGGGGTAACTCATAAGAAGTGCAGTCCTTTTTTGACCATATGGATGTTCTTGAGTTTTCCAAGCATTGATAAACATGTGGGGGATGTCTAAAATTCAACAGAACCTAAGGGTATACTAGACCTCCACCATGGCCAAACTGGGACTGAAATTCAGCCCTGGCATTTGAAATCACACAGGCCCATGCTTTCCCCATCCCCAAACACCAGATGGAATATATTATTAATATTACCCTGGATGGAGGCAAGCAATATTTACTAGAAGATCAATATTTCTAATAATACCCGCGACGTTGTGCTCCATCAGGCAAGCAATATTTACTACAAGACCAATATTTCTAATAATACCCGCGACGTTGTGCTCCATCAAAACTCTTAACAGTATGGGTATCTTGAGAACACTGATTCTGTTAACAACGTAGCAGACAAGGCGGATCATGACCAAATAGGCCCTTCTGGCATTTGCCAGAATTGCCAGATGGCCAGTCCGGCCCCGGCCTCCACCATGTTGTGTGCAGCCACCTAAGAAAGCATAGTATCATATCAGACATATATATGTATATAGTAGATATAGACTGTAGCAGCCAAGAATGTCCTACCCTGGTCACTCATGTATCCAGTGTCTTCTGCTATGCAAAGGGAATATCCTCATATAGATGATAGGTGGGTGAGATGGGCAACATATTGACCGTACTGGTGTTACAATCCAAACTGATCATATTCATCTTTTTCAGGTCATCAAAAAAGCAAAAGGCAATTGCTCTGAAATGCTGAATGAATTTGACCGCTCTTCCAAGCAGGTATTACAAGTCATTGATCAAAAATATATAATATTCTATGTAGACGGGAAGAGGAGGAGCTAAAGGCAGAGCTCCTCCCCCTCTGGTTGACATAGAATCTTATCAGCACCAACTGTCATCTCCTATCTCAGTAATAGAATAATCTGTCTTCACTGAATGCAGATTTTACCCTTAAATTGAGAATTTGGAAATTGAAAAATCAGTCCTGGAGGAGAAAGCAGCAGATTTCACTGATAAGATATATGACAAAGTTTCTTATTATTTTGTGCGCTATTGATTTATGAAATAAAAATTAAAATAGCGGTTACACTTTAATGGTTGGGGTTACTTAAGACACATTTTTTGTGTATCATTATCACCATCATGAGTATTTTACATACTCGTGATGGTGATAATGATACACAAAAAATGTTGCAGACTTCACTACACAGAAAGTAAAATATTTAGAATTGAGAGTCCTCAGTGGTTGATACCTTTTAATGGCTAACTGAAAAGATGGTAACAAATTGCAAGCTTTCGAGACTACACAGGTCTCTTCATCAGGCAAAGACTAAAAGAAATTCTGTAGAATCACATATTTATGCACAACATAGCATAGAAAAAAAAAAGAGGAAACACCATGGATAAGACAGGTGACATGAAGCAGAATTACCATGAGTGATAAACAGTTATGTCCATAGATATTGGGCCAGTTCTTAGATAAGGTCCTTAGATAAGGTGAAGATGCCAGTGCATGAGTATGTGACCCAGGGCTTACATTTAAAGCACCACTCCAGCACTGAAAAAAAAAAAAAAGCTGGAGTGGTGCTTTAAAGACGTTATTTCATTTTTTTAACTATGGGCTTAAGAAATAATAGACCGGTTCTGAGTGGTCATTGTCGGCAAATCTGCTCTTTCACGTCAACAGAGCAGCTCTTCCGGGCTGCTCTGTTGACAGGGTGTGAATTATGGCATCATTCTGATTGACAACTAGCGGCTCCCCGCAGTTAGGCAGCGGGGAGCTGTGTTGTGAATTCCGTTCTGGAGCTCCCTCCTGTGGTTGCTAATGGTATTTTTGTGAGTTCTGCCCTTGGGCTCCCTCTGGTGGTTTTGAGTGGAACTGCTGCTCCTTTAGGTGGCTGTAGCAGCTGCCTTCACTAATCGCCTTGCCTGGGTTTGTTATTTAAACCTGCTCTGGGCTTTAGTTCATGCCAGCTGTCAATGTTCTTGGTTGGATTTGGTTCTCTCCTTGGATTTCTCATATGGCCTGTCCTTGTCAGCAAAAGATAAGTTTTTGCTAGTCCTTGTTTGTCCATTTGTTTTGGACTTTATTGCTCTGCAAATATGTCTCTTTTTGTCCAGCTTGTCACTATGTCATATTCAGGCTAGCTGGAAGCTCTGGGAAAGCAGATTTGCCCCTCCACACCGTGAGTCAGTGTGGAGTTCATTTTTGTAAACTCTGCGTGGATTTTGTAGTTTTTAATACTGACCGCACAGTATCCTTTTCTCTCTGTCTATCAAGTTTAGTATTGGCCTCCTTTGCTGAAACCTGATTTCATTTCTGTGTACGTCATTTCCCTCTCCACTCACAGTCAATATTTGTGGGGGGGCTATCTTTCCTTTTGGGGTTTTCTCTGAGGCAAGATAGCTTTCTATTTCCTTCTTTAGGGGTAGTTAGTTCTTAGGCTGTGAAGAGGTGTCTAGGGAGAGTCAGGAACATCCCACGGCTATTACTAGTGTCGTTGTTAGGATTAGGGACTGCGGTCAGTAGAGATACCACCTTCTCAGAGCTCGTCCCATGTTGTGTTTTAGCCACCAGGTCATATCAGTGCGGCCTCTTAACCACCAGGTCATAACAGAGCTGGCTACCAATCAGCATGACGTCGACAGCAATGCCCCATCAACAGAGCACAGTGGATGAGAATCTGCTGCTCTGTCAATGTTATGTCAGTGGAAGTTACAGAATCGTCGGCAGGAGCGGTTTGTAACTGCTCTGTGCTGGCAGAGATTGGCACAACATGCAACAACCTGCCTGTTAGTTCTTAGGCCTAAAGTTAAAAAAAAATAAAACCATTCCAGATAACCCCTTCAACGTTGAAGAACTTGGCAAAATTTAACAAACCAAATCCCCGCTGACTTCACATGGGCCACAGCCAGGACTCACACAGTCCTCCTCAATTGCTAATACCTTTCCTATCGATTTCTAAGTGGATGTTCCTTCTAGAGCAGTCCCATTGTTTCCGAATACTTTGACATTGGCACGGTAGCTTGCTGTCCCCCCCATCTTCACTGGTACCCAGTACTTGGGGCATCTTCCCATGCCCCTATATAACTTCTTGCTCATACTTTATTTAGCACAATCTTGTATTTAGAGTTGGGCTTTTGCTTCTGCCAAGTTCTGTCTGTCTGGATCAGTTGGTTTTGGCCTTGGTCCCGTCATGTCTGCTAAGCTATTCTGGAGCTAGAAATCTGAACATGTAGTTTGATTGCAGAGAAAGTTGAGAATTGCAGACCTTGACGCTCAGCAGAAGCTGGTTGTGGATGGTTTGGTGTTCATCTACTGTTTTTTGCTTCTTTTGAACAGTCTTTCCTGGTGGACGAAGGACATCTAAGCGCAGGAGCGATTGAAATGCTTGGACACTATCAAAATGCTAATGGAAACTTCTACATCTCCTTCATCGAATCAGGACTGACTTTGATTAATAACAGAAGGTACCGGTTGTTCCAATTCTTCGTCAATGTCAGATGAGCCATGGTTGTGTGTCCTGTCCGTCCAACTGTGATTGACCAAATAACAATGTTTAAGGCTTCAATGAGCATTGATGATCTTAGATCTGTCCAAGACGACAAGAAATATCTAGAACTTCTCCATGAGTCCGATTGAGAGGATTCTGGAACTGTCATAGCCGACTTTCCTCACTTTATTCAAACATCTTAAAAGTCATGTTTTTAATTCAGGCTTCCAAAATTTTCCAAAGTCATAGCAAGACTTCTTCTCAACTTGTAACTAAGTATTCTGACAGCAAGACACAGCGGATATTGTTACCCCCCAACCCTTCCCCAATGGTTGGCTATTTAGCCGCCCCATACACATTAGACTAATCTCAGCAGGACAAGTCAATAATGATAGTTCGGCTGCCAGTCTAATGTGTATGGGTGCCCTTTAGAATTAATGATCGGGGGAGTTAAGGATCCAACATGTTCAGTTTCGAACTGCCGATCCTTTTGTTCTCCAAGAAATAAGTCGCCACTAGTGTTGAGCGATACCGTCCGATACTTGAAAGTATCGGTATCGGAAAGTATCGGCCGATACCGGCAAAATATCGGATCCAATCCGATACCGATACCCGATACCAATACAAGTCAATGGGACTCATGTATCGGACGGTATCCCTGATGGTTCCCAGGGTCTGAAGGAGAGGAAACTCTCCTTCAGGCCCTGGGATCCATATAAATGTGTAAAAGAAAGAATTAAAATAAAAAAATAGGGATATACTCACCCTCTGACGCGCCCTGGACTTTACCGCCGTAACCGGGAGCCTTCTTTGCTTCAAATGCGCGCGTTTTCTTCATTCCGTGACGTCACGGCTTGTGATTGGTCGCGTGCCGCCCATGTGGCGGCGACGCAACCAATCACAGCAAGCCGTGACGTAATTTTAGGTCCTTCAGGATTTTAAAATTACGTTCCGGCGTTGTGATTGGTTGCGTCGCGGTCACATGGGCGACGCACCCAATCACAAGCCGTGACGTCACGGGAGGCTGGACACGCGCGCATTTTAAAATGCACGCGTCTCCTGCCTCCCGTGACGTCCCGGCTTGTGATTGGTCACGTCGCCCATGTGACCGCGACGCAACCAATCACAACGCCGGAACGTAATTTTAAAATCCTTAAGGACCTAAAATTACGTCACGGCTTGCTGTGATTGGTTGCGTCGCCGCCACATGGGCGGCACGCGACCAATCACAAGCCGTGACGTCACGGAATGAAGAAAACGCGCGCATTTGAAGCAAAGAAGGCTCCCGGTTACGGCGGTAAAGTCCAGGGCGCGTCAGAGGGTGAGTATATCCCTATTTTTTTATTTTAATTCTTTCTTTTACACATTTTTACATTAATGTTGTTTCGATACCGATACCCGATACCACAAAAGTATCGGATCTCGGTATCGGAATTCCGATACCCGCAAGTATCGGCCGATACCCGATACTTGCGGTATCGGAATGCTCAACACTAGTCGCCACTAGAGATGTCTGGCAGGAGCTCTTTAATATTGTCAAGCGAAATAGCTGTCAGCTGAACGATCGTTCTGTGGAACCCATATAATGCGTGCGGGAGGGTTTATGCTATTGTGGAGCTAAAAAATTGAAGATATAAAGGATGGATGGATGGATGAATAGAATGATGGATATTTAGAGAGATGATGTATAGAGAGATGGATGGATGTATCAATAAAGGGATGGATGAATTTATAGAAGGATGGATATATAGAGAGATGGATGGATGTATAGAGAGATGGATATATAGATGGATGTATAGAGGGATGAATGTATAGAGAGATGGATGGATGTATATAGAGAGATGGATATATAGAGAGATGGATATGTAGAGAGATGGATGGATGTATAGAGAGATGGATATATAGAGAGATGGATGGATGTTATAGAGAGATGGATATATAGACAGATGGATGTATAGAGGGATGGATGTATAGAATGAAGGATGGATGAATATATAGAGGGATGAATGGATGAATGGAAATATATAGAGATGGATGGATGTATAGAGGGATGGATATATAGACAGATGATGTATAGAGAGATGGATGTATAGAAGGATGGATGAATAAATAGAGGGATGAATGGATATATACAGATGGATGGATGTATACTGTAGAAAGAGGGATGGATGGATGGATGGATGGATGGATGGATGGATGGATATAAAAAGGAATGATAGAGGGATGGATATATAGAGAGATGGATGGATGTATAGAGGGATGGATATGTAGAGAGATGGATGGATTTATAGAAGGAAGGATGGATGAATGGATATATAGAGATGGATGGATGGATGTATATAGAGAGGGATGGATATAAAAAGGATGGACAGATGGATGGATGAATGAATATATATAGAGATGGATGGATGGATGTATAAAGGGATGGATGTATATATAGAGGGATGGATGAATGGATTTATAGAGGGTGGATGGATAAAGGGATGGATGGATGGAAGGGTGGATGGATAATATTTGTAACATCTTAGTTGTTTGTGGGTCAAAAAATTAAAAACTTCTACTTTATTTATTTAATAGGTTAGATGAGATTATCGGCGGTTTCGAGCAGTTGCCCTTAGCATTTGCTAGTAGGCTAAAAAACATCATCAAGCTAAACACCACTGTAGTCAAAGTTACGCAAGGAAAAAAGAAGATAGATGTCCAATATCGGAGAACCAATTCCTCAGATCTGACCAGCCTATCTGCAGACTATGTCATCATCACTGCCACTGCCAAGGCCACCAGACTTATGGATTTCAGCCCTCCTTTGAGTAATCAGAAGTCCAACGCTTTGAGTTTCGTTCACTATACAAGCGCCACAAAGATTTTCCTGAGCTGCAATGAGAGGTTTTGGGAGAAGGATGGAATAGTGGGTGGCATAAGTTCTACTGATCGACCATCTCGTTACATCTACTACCCAAGTCATAACTTCACCAATGGAAGAGGTGTCCTGCTGGCGTCATACACTTTAGAAGAAGATTCACTGTTCTTTCTGTCACTCAGTGATGAAAAATGTGTTGATGTTGTCCTGGAAGACTTGTCCATCATCCACCGGAGACCAAAAGAGGAGCTGAGAAAACTCTGCCCAAAGTCAGTGGTGAAGAAGTGGAGCCTGGATCCATATTCCATGGGGGCATTTGCTTATTTCACACCCTATCAGTTTGGAGATATGTACGAAGATTTATCCAAACCAGAAGGAAGAATTTTCTTTGCTGGGGAACACACTTCATTTCCTCATGGCTGGATTGACTCGGCTATTCAAAGTGGCCTGAACGCAGCATGGGATGTTCACAAACTCTCCATCATTCCTATCCATTATTGATCACCTTGTATAGCCTCATATACATGTAGAAATACAATATAATCCATGGAATAGACGTGGCCATAGATGGCTGATGACTGGGGAACATCTGCCGCTTATGTGGATCGGTTAGAGACGTTCATGGCCATCTTTGTAGTGTCCTGCTAAATGCGGACGTCGATGGATGTCTTGGTCTTGCACGCAGGACAGCACCTTTCTTCTGATATATGGACACAAGCAATTGTTACCATCCACCCTTCGTGTCTCCCCTATTTCCTTATAGATTGTTAGCTTGCAAGCAGGGCCCTCACTCCTCTTGGTATCTGCTGTTATGTGATTATTGTTATCTGTAATGTCCGATATTGTATGTACAAGTCCCCTATAAAATGTAAAGTGGTGCGGAATATGTTGGTGCAGCGCCCCAGAGTCCTGGTCGTTGCAGTACTGTGGCTCCGCCAGTATGGGGAGCTATGGTGCGTCTGATGGCACTGAAGGAGTTCATCGGATCAGGTATCACAGACACCAATACATTTCACAGTCGGGCCTCCGGGGGGAGCTAAGTGTTCTATTCACTAGGCCACTCCCCACCATAGTGGGTAAACTGGGGGTCAGGCAGGAAGTTAGATCAGAAAGCTGACTGGGTTGGAACCAGGCAACACCTTGTGGCAGAGGGTGTTGTGGGGGAAGATACAGTAGGGTCTCTGTCAGGGGTGGGATCCTGACAGAGGCTTGGCAACTTGAACGAACGTAACGGGACTGCGCCTGCTCCGGGTAGCGGCGGTGCCCAAGGAAGGAATAGAAGCGAGATAGATTGTGCTGAGTGAGAAACGAGATCACGCAAAAGGAGTAATACCAGTAGGAGTCGTGCTGTAAGACCGAAGCAACATCCTACTGAGGCGCACTACCGGTGGCCGGAACGCCGAGGGAGTATCATAACATTCAGCTTCAAGCAATACTCCAAACAGCGGCAGGACAGTCAGTCTAAGGCGGGCTGTCTAACTTTAATCACCTATGCAGTCTTGGGGGGCAACTTGTGGAGAGGGGCGACTCTAGGGTCCCGGAAGAGCTCCGAGCCTACCCGTCAAACGGGTGCCGTCCCAACCAGAACACCAGGGAGGGACGGAGGATTAGCAGAACATCATCTAATCGAGTTGTGAGGGAACTTAAGAAACAGACACAACAGTTGTGGGGACTTTCTGTAAGCACAGCAGGGAAGGACCACAACACCTAGCGCTAGAAGGAAGGCACAGATTTCCACCTGCTAAGAGAACTCTGGAGGTGCCATTGGGCCGGCCGGACTTGCGCAGCCTGGTTATCCGGATTCCGGACTGAGGACCTAGAGACCTTCAGTAAAGAGGTAAAGAGACTGCAACCTGGTGTCCTCGTTATTTACTGCACCGCACCACTACAGCCTCACCACTACCATCATCCATCATATCTATCACTGTACGCCCCTCAGCAGGGTCACGGACCGGGCCTAGCCACCGTGACAACCCCAGAGCAGAGACTCAGAGGCCCGGTACCGGGTACCCCTCGGCCCTGCGGCAGTGGGGGGGCGTTACATTGGCACTAGAGAAATAAAATTATTATTATTTATTATTACTGTGGAATGAAATAGCACAAGAAGTAGTAATGACACATACAGTATCAAAGCCTGGATGTGTACCATAATAAATGAAATCCAGTAGAGATGAGCTAACCAGTTCTATGCTAATTAAATTCACTATAAATTTCCCCCAAAAAACTCGTAATGAATTCTAATTTTTGAATTTTTGAGAATTCTATTTGCGCAATGTCACGATTCCAGGCCGTGAATCAGCGAAGTCAAATGTTCCGGGGTCAATACCAAAAGAGCATGTAGTTAACCAAGGGAAAATAAGAAGTTGTAAGTCAGGTCACATGCCAGGGTCAGAAAACCCTGATGAGCAAAGGGGCAATAACAAACGGGTAGTCAGAACATGGTCCAAAGGTCGGCAGCAGAATATTATTGTTTTGAGAGTATTTTTACACATGCACTTTATTAGCTGGGTTAGGTTCATGAATGTGGTGGGACGGTCATAGCCTTATTACAGGCTTGTTTGCTGTGTGAGCCCTTTTGACTTTTTAATGTTTTTACAATTGGAGTATCTCTTGTATGTTAATAAAGGTACATATGTTTTACATTTAATATTTGTGAGTGATCCCTGATATTAGTATGCCTCGTTTTCTTCCTTTTTGGGCTTCTAAGATCACAACTTACAGCGCAGGGTACAGGCGAACACACCAGAGGGCACAAGCTTAGAACAAGCTTTTCACTGGCAGTGATCTGGGCCAGACAGCTCACCTAAATAGCAGGGCAATTACCAAGAACAGGGAGCACCTGTGGAAATCTCTGCACCTCCCAGTCAGATAGGTCAACCATGCTGTCAATCAAAGCATTGACAGCTCAATACACCCCAGCACAGGATGACAAAGCTGTCCATCAAAGAGCCTAGACACTGAGCAGAGGAATTGTGACACACAGCCATCTGAGCTGCCATTTTGCTGGATTCTGATGACCTGGAAAAGGCTAAAAAAATCTTATAGTTGCCTCTCCTTGGCACTCAACACTTTTCCTACAGCTGCTGCTCCTCCTTCTATCACCGGTCTTCCATTGGGCTCTGCCGCTGACTACTCTCCACGTTGTCACGTCAGGCGCAAGGACTGTAGAGCACAACACGTAATTTACATAAATGATGAGCGTCTCACCCTACATGATGGCGAAGGGTTTAATGAGTGACTGTTATGATCCTTAGTGGTTGAGGATCACAAATTACTCCAGCTAAGTAACAAACATAGGACAAGCTCTAGGGAGGTGGCAAACTGGACTGACCGCAAATCTGAACCTATCCAAACACACTAGAAGTAGCCGGTGAACGTGCCTAAAAATCCTAGACGTCTCAAGCCAGCCTGAGGAACTAACTACCCTTAGAGAGAAAGAAAGACCTCTCTTGCCTCCAGAGAAATAATCCCCAAAGATATAGAAGCCCCCAACAAATAATAACGGTGAGGTAAGAGGAAGGCACATACACAGGGGTGAAAGCAGATTCAGCAAATGAGGCCCACTAATACTAGATAGCAGAAAATAGAAAAGGGAATCTATGCGGTCAGTAAAAAACCCTTACAAAATATCCACTCTGAGATTTCAAGAACCCCCACACCAACTAACGGTGTGGGGGGAGAAACTCAGTCCCCTAGAGCAACCAGCAAGCGAGGAAATCACATTTTAGCGAGCTGGACTAAAAACATAATGAACGCTGATAATCAAAAAATGATCAAACAAAAACTTAGCTTGTCTTGGAGAGACTGGGAGCAAGGTAGACACAAGGAATCTGAAGAGCACTGAATACATTAATAGCAGGCAAGGAACTGAGTATCCAGGTGGGCTAAATAGGAAACCAACCAAGGATAACGAACCAGCTGATGCTGCAACCTGCAGAAAGACAACACTACACAGTACCGCTTGTGACCACTAGAGGGAGCCCAAAAATAGAGTTCACAACAGTACCCCCCCTTAAGGAGGGGTCACCGAACCCTCATCAAGACCCCCAGGGCGATCAGGATGAGCCGCGTGGAAGGCACGAACCAAATCGGCCGCATGAACATCAGAGGTGACAACCCAGGAATTATCCTCCTGACCATAGCCCTTCCACTTAACCAAATACTGCAGCCTCCGTCTAGAGATACGAGAATCCAAAATCTTCTCCACCACGTACTCCAATTCGCCCTCGACCAGCACCGGAGCAGGAGGCTCAACAGAAGGAACCACAGGTACCACATACCTCCGCAACAAAGACCTATGGAACACATTATGAATGGCAAACGATGCTGGGAGATCCAAACGAAAAGACACCGGGTTAAGGATTTCCAAGATCTTATAAGGACCGATGAAGCGAGGCTTGAATTTAGGAGAGGATACCTTCATAGGAACATACCGAGAAGACAGCCACACCAAATCCCCAACACGAAGTCGGGGACCCACACCGCGGCGGCGGTTGGCAAAGCGCTGAGCCTTCTCCTGTGACAACCTCAAATTGTCCACCACATGGTTCCAAATCTGCTGCAAGCTATCCACCACAGAATCCACCCCAGGACAGTCAGAAGGCTCAACCTGACCCGAGGAAAAACGAGGATGGAAACCAGAATTGCAGAAAAAAGGCGAAACCAAAGTAGCAGAACTAGCCCGGTTATTAAGGGCAAACTCGTCCAAAGGCAAAAAAGTCACCCAATCATCCTGATCAGCAGAAACAAAACATCTCAAATAAGTTTCCAACGTCTGATTAGTTCGCTCGGTTTGGCCATTAGTCTGAGGATGGAAGGCCGACGAAAAAGACAAATCAATGCCCATCTTAGCACAAAAAGTCCGCCAAAACCTGGACACAAACTGGGATCGTCTATCAGACACAATATTTTCAGGAATGCCGTGCAAGCGAACCACATTCTGAAAAAATAGAGGAACCAAATCGGAGGAAGAAGGCAACTTAGGCAAGGGCACCAAATGGACCATCTTGGAAAAACGATCACACACCACCCAGATGACAGACATTTTCTGAGATACTGGAAGATCCGAAATAAAATCCATGGAAATGTGCGTCCAAGGCCTTTTCGGAACAGGCAAAGGCAAAAGCAAACCGCTGGCACGAGAACAGCAAGGCTTAGCCCGAGCACAAATCCCACAAGACTGCACAAAGGAACGCACATCCCGCGACAAGGAAGGCCACCAGAAGGACCTAGCCACCAAATCTCTGGTACCAAAAATCCCAGGATGACCCGCCAACACCGAAGAATGAACCTCGGAAATAACTCTGCTGGTCCATCTATCCGGAACAAACAGTCTCTCTTGTGGACAACAGTCAGGTCTATCCGCCTGAAATTTCTGCAGCACTCGTCGCAAATCTGGGGAAATGGCCGACAAAATAACTCCCTCTCCGAGAATACCAGCCGGCTCAGAAACTCCCGGAGAGTCAGGCACAAAACTCCTAGAAAGTGCATCAGCTTTCACGTTCTTCGAACCGGGCAGGTATGAGACCACGAAGTTGAAACGGGAGAAAAACAACGACCAACGAGCCTGTCTAGGATTCAGGCGCTTGGCAGATTCAAGGTAAATCAGATTTTTGTGATCCGTCAAGACCACCACACGATGTTTAGCTCCTTCGAGCCAATGTCGCCACTCCTCAAATGCCCACTTCATAGCCAACAACTCCCGATTACCAACATCATAATTCCGCTCGGCAGGCGAAAACTTTCTTGAAAAGAAAGCACATGGCTTCATCACAGAGCCATCAGAGCTTCTCTGCGACAAAACAGCCCCTGCTCCAATCTCAGAAGCATCAACCTCGACCTGGAAGGGGAGAGAGACATCTGGCTGACATAAGACTGGAGCTGAAGAAAACCGGTGCTTCAGCTCCCGAAAGGCCTCCACGGCCGCAGGAGACCAATTAGTCACATCAGAACCCTTCTTGGTCAAATCCGTCAAAGGTTTAACCACGCTAGAAAAATTAGCGATGAAACGACGGTAAAAATTAGCAAAACCCAAGAACTTCTGAAGACTCTTAACAGACGTGGGCTGAGTCCAGTCATGAATAGCCTGGACCTTGACTGGGTCCATCTCCACAGTAGAAGGAGAAAAAATAAAACCCAAAAAGGAGACCTTCTGTACTCCGAAGAGGCATTTTGAGCCCTTCACAAATAAAGCATTAGCACGCAGGACCTGAAACACCATCCTGACCTGCTTCACATGGGACTCCCAATCATCAGAAAAGACCAAAATGTCATCCAGATAAACAATCATAAATTTATCCAGATATTCTCGGAAGATGTCATGCATGAAGGACTGAAACACAGAAGGAGCATTAGAGAGTCCAAAAGGCATCACTAAGTACTCAAAATGGCCTTCGGGCGTATTAAATGCTGTTTTCCATTCATCTCCCTGCTTAATGCGCACAAGGTTATACGCACCACGGAGATCTATCTTGGTGAACCAACTGGCACCCTTAATCCGAGCAAACAAATCAGACAATAGTGGCAAAGGATACTGAAATTTTACTGTAATTTTATTCAGAAGATGATAATCTATACAAGGTCTCAAAGAACCGTCCTTCTTGGCCACAAAAAAAAAATCCTGCACCAAGAGGGGAAGAGGATGGGCGAATATGTCCCTTCTCCAAAGACTCCTTTATATAACTCCGCATCGCGGCATGCTCTGGTATAGACAAATTAAAAAGTCGTCCCTTAGGGAATTTACTACCAGGAATTAAATTTATAGCACAGTCACAATCCCTATGAGGGGGCAGGGCACTGGACCTGGGCTCATCAAATACATCCTGGAAGTCAGACAAAAACTCAGGGACCTCAGAAGGAGTGGAAGAAGCAATAGACACCAACGGAGTATCGCCATGAATTCCCTGACAACCCCAACTCGACACAGACATAGCTTTCCAATCTAAAACTGGATTATGAGCTTGCAGCCATGGCAGACCCAAAACGACAACATCATGCAAATTATGCAGAACAAGAAAGCGAATCACCTCCTGATGTACGGGAGTCATGCACATGGTCATTTGCGTCCAATACTGAGGCTTATTCTCAGCCAATGGCGTAGCATCAATTCCCCTCAGAGGAATATGAAATTCCAAAGGCTCCAGGACAAAACCACAGCGCCTGGCAAACGACAAATCCATCAGATTCAGGGCAGCACCCGAATCCACAAAAGCCATAACCGGGTAGGACGACAAAGAACAAATCAAAGTAACAGACAAAATAAATTTAGGCTGTATAGTACCAATGGTGACAGGTTTAGTGATTTTTTTTAAGCGTTTAGAGCATGCTGAGATAACATGAGTAGAATCACCACAGTAAAAGCACAACCCATTTTGACGTCTATGACTTTGTCGCTCAATTCTGGTCAGAGTTCGGTCACATTGCATAGACTCAGGTCTCTGTCCAGAAAATACCACCAAAGGATGAGCAGATTTGCGCTCCCGCAAACGCCGATCAAACTGAATGGCTAAAGCCATAGAATCACTCAGACTTGTAGGGGTGGGAAACCCCAACCCCACCATAACATTATTAACGGCCTCAGAAAGACCTTCTCTGAAATTTGCAGCCAGGGCACACTCATTCCATTGAGTAAGCACCGACCATTTCCGAAATTTTTGACAATACACCTCTGCTTCATCCTGACCTTGAGAGATAGCCAGCAACGCTTTTTCTGCCTGATTCTCAAGATTAGGCTCCTCATAAAGCAGTCCAAGAGCCAGAAAAAATGCATCTACATTAAGCAATGCAGGATCTCCTGGCGCCAGAGAGAAAGCCCAATCTTGAGGGTCGCCACGCAACAAGGAGATAACAATTTCAACTTGCTGAGCGGAATCACCAGAGGAACGAGGTCTCAGAGATAGAAATAACTTACAATTATTCTTAAAATTTAGAAACCTAGATCTATCTCCAGAAAACAACTCAGGAATGGGTATCTTTGGTTCTGACATAGGGCTATGAATAACAAAATCCTGAATACTTTGCACCCGTGCAGTAAGATGATCCACACTAGAAGTCAGAGTCTGAACATTCATGTCTGCAGCTGAGCTCAAAACCACCCAGAGTTCAAGGGGATGAAAGAAGCTAAACAGACTGCAGCAAAGGAAAGGCGGGAGGGAAAAAAAAAAAAAAAATGTACTCAGGTCTTCTTTTTATCCCACTTCTGCGATGCATTAAACACTTTTTGGCCTGCTATACTGTTATGATCCTTAGTGGTTGAGGATCACAAATTACTCCAGCTAAGTAACAAACATAGGACAAGCTCTAGGGAGGTGGCAAACTGGACTGACCGCAAATCTGAACCTATCCAAACACACTAGAAGTAGCCGGTGAACGTGCCTAAAAATCCTAGACGTCTCGAGCCAGCCTGAGGAACTAACTACCCCTAGAGAGAAAGAAAGACCTCTCTTGCCTCCAGAGAAATAATCCCCAAAGATATAGAAGCCCCCAACAAATAATAACGGTGAGGTAAGAGGAAGGCACATACACAGGGGTGAAAGCAGATTCAGCAAATGAGGCCCACTAATACTAGATAGCAGAAAATAGAAAAGGGAATCTATGCGGTCAGTAAAAAACCCTTACAAAATATCCACTCTGAGATTTCAAGAACCCCCACACCAACTAACGGTGTGGGGGGAGAAACTCAGTCCCCTAGAGCAACCAGCAAGTGAGGAAATCACATTTTAGCGAGCTGGATTAAAAACATAATGAACGCTGATAATCAAAAAATGATCAAACAAAAACTTAGCTTGTCTTGGAGAGACTGGGAGCAAGGTAGACACAAGGAATCTGAAGAGCACTGAATACATTGATAGCAGGCAAGGAACTGAGTATCCAGGTGGGCTAAATAGGAAACCAACCAAGGATAACGAACCAGCTGATGCTGCAACCTGCAGAAAGACAACACTACACAGTACCGCTTGTGACCACTGGAGGGAGCCCAAAAATAGAGTTCACAACAGTGACTGCGCCATCTGGAAGACCACTGGGAGAAGGAAGTGGAGCTGATCGGAGAAGGAAGTGGAGCTAATCGGAGAAGGAAGGGGAGCTGATCGGAGAAGGAAGTGGGGCTGATCGGAGAAGGAAGTGGGGCTGATCGGAGAAGGAAGTGGGGCTGATCGGAGAAGGAAGGGGAGCTGATCGGAGAAGGAAGGGGAGCTGATCGGAGACGGAAGGGGAGCTGATCGGAGAAGGAAGTGGAGCTGATCGGAGAAGGAAGTGGAGCTGATCGGAGAAGGAAGAGGAGCTGATCAGAGAAGGAAGTGGAGCTGATTTTAGAAGGAAGTGGAGCTGATTTTAGAAGGAAGTGGAGCTGATTTTAGAAGGAAGTGGAGTTCATCGGAGAAGGAAGTGGAGCTGATCGGAGAAGGAAGTGGAGCTGATCGGAGAAGAAAGGGGAGCTGATCGGAGAAGAAAGGGGAGCTGATCGGAGAAGAAAGGGGAGCTGATCGGAGAAGGAAGTGCATCTAATCGGAGAAGGAAGGGGAGCTGATCGGAGAAGGAAGTGGATCTAATCGGAGAAGGAAGTGGAGCTGATCGGAGATGGAAGTGGAGCTAATCGGAGAAGGAAGGGGAGCAGATCGGAGATGGAAGTGGAGCTAATTGGAGAAGGAAGGGGAGCTGATCGGAGAGGAAGTGGAGCTGATCGGAGAAGGAAGTGGAGCTAATCGGAGAAGGAAGGGGAGCAGATCGGAGATGGAAGTGGAGCTAATCGGAGAAGGAAGGGAAGCTGATCGGAGAAGAAGTGGAGCTGATCGGAGAAGGAAGGGGAGCTGATCGGAGAGGAAGTGGAACTTATCGAAGAAGGAAGTGGAGCTGATCGGAGAAGGAAGTGGAGCTAATCGGAGAAGGAAGGGGAGCTGATCGGAGAAGGAAGGGGAGCTGGTCTGAGAGGAAGTGGAGCTTATCGGAGAAGGAAGTGGAGCTGATCGGAGAAGGAAGTGGAGCTAATCGGAGAAGGAAGGGGAGCTGATCGGAGAAGGAAATGGAGCTAATCGGAGAAGGAAGGGGAGCTGATCAGAGAGGAAGTGGAGCTTATTGGAGAAGCAGCAGGACTGGTATGGGGTGGGCTGAGGTGAGCATAAGAATAAATCTTTTTACCCTCTACCTCGCAGACTCAGTTTTGCCCTGAATTTATTCCATGTGATTCAAATCTCTTTCCTGAATTGAGCAAACCTGCCTGAATCAAATTTTGGGAGATCCTCTTAACTCTAGTGAAGAAGATTGTATAACTAACCAGGAAAGGTTGATTGTGATGCTCCTGTGTCTTCTTCAGCCTATGAAAGTACTAGCTACTGAACCTGTTCTATGCCCAGGTGGTGAGCATTTTTAGGGTAAGTTCACACAGGGCGTTTTTGCTGCATTTTTTTGCTGCTTTTTTTATGCTAATTTTCAGCTGCTTTTTACAGTACCAGCAAAGCCTATGAGATTTCAGAAATCTCATGCACACATTGGGTTTTTGTGTGAACAGTATTTTGCGCTTTGCATCGTTTATTTGACATAGGGCATGTCACTTCTTTCAGTGTTTTTTCAGCGTTTTTCTCCCATTGACTTGAATGGATGGTGAAAAAACGCTGCAAATATGCAAGGAGAGCCGGATGTGACGTCACACTCGGCTCTGCTACATCTAGATGGCAGGCTGCATGATGTGTCTATACAGCCTGTCATCCAGTAGAGTGGACCCGATCCCCATTCACTTAAATGGAGGGGGCCCGACATTACAGTATTTGACACGCTGTCATATGTATGACAGAGCAGTAAATACCGCTTCTGATCGGCGGGGAAATCCTCCCCGCCGGTCAGAGAGCCACGGTTCCCACGCTGTCAGAAGACAGCGGGAGCAATCAACTTCACCTCCAATCACTGGTGTCAGCTGATGGGACTACTGCTCCCATTATCTGACACCTACTGCCGCTAATTACAGTGAGAGCAGGAGGGGCGGATGGGAGTTTTCATCTGCCGCTCCTGTGCTATAAATAATTTAAAAAAAAAATAGTGTGGGTTCCCCCCTAATTTTGATAACCAGCCAGACAAAACTCACAGCTGGGGTCTGTGAGCTTCAGCAAGGCTAGTTATCAAGAATAGAGGGGTCCTCATACTTTTTTCAAATTATTTAAATAATTTAAAAAGTCCTCCCCATTTTTGACAACCAGCCTTACTAAAGCTCACAGCTGGGGGCTGGTATTCTCAGGCTGGTAAGGGGCCATTGATATAGGCCCCCCCAGCCTAAAAATAGCAGCCCGCAGCTGCCAATTCTGGCGCTTTGCCTGTCTCTTCCCACTTGCCCTGTAGAGGTGGCAAGCGGGGTAATGAGGGGTTAATGTCACCTTCCTATTGAAAGGTGACATTAAAGGGAACCTGTCACCTGAATTTGGCGGGACCAGTTTTGGGTCATATGGGCGGGGTTTTCGGGTGTTTGATTCACCCTTTCCTTACCCACTGGCTGCATGCTGGCCGCAATATTGGATTGAAGTTCATTCTCTGTCCTCCGGAGTACACGCCTGCGCAAGGCACGATCCACTAATCCCTCATAACAGTGCGCCAGCCACTGATCCCCCATAACAGTGCACCAGCCACTGATCCCCCATAACAGTGCACTATCCACTGATCCCCCATAACAGTGCACCATCCACTGATCCCCCATAACGGTGCGCCAGTCACAGATCCCCCATAACAGTTCGCCAGCCACAGATCCCCCATAACAGTGCGGCAGCCACAGATCCCCCATAACAGTGCACCAGCCACAGATCCCCCATAACAGTGCGCCAGCCACAGATCCCCCATAACAGTGCGGCAGCCACAGATCCCCCATAACAGTGCACCAGCCACAGATCCCCCATAACAGTGCGCCAGCCACAGATCCCCCATAACAGTGCGGCAGCCACAGATCCCCCATAACAGTGCACCATCCACTGATCCCCCATAACGGTGCGCCAGTCACATATCCCCCATAACAGTTCGCCAGCCACAGATCCCCCATAACAGTGCGGCAGCCACAGATCCCCCATAACAGTGCACCAGCCACAGAGCACCAGCCACAGATCCCCCATAACAGTGCGCCAGCCACAGATCCCCCATAACAGTGCGGCAGCCACTGATCCCCCATAACAGTGCGGCAGCCACTGATCCCCCATAACAGTGCGGCAGCCACTGATCCCCCATAACAGTGCGCCAGCCACAGATCCCCCATAACAGTGCGGCAGCCACTGATCCCCCATAACAGTGCGGCAGCCACTGATCCCCCATAACAGTGCGCCAGCCACAGATCCCCCATAACAGTGCGGCAGCCACTGATCCCCCATAACAGTGCGGCAGCCACTGATCCCCCATAACAGTGCGCCAGCCACAGATCCCCCATAACAGTGCGGCAGCCACTGATCCCCCATAACAGTGCGGCAGCCACTGATCCCCCATAACAGTGCGCCAGCCACCGATCCCCACAGGTCACAGATCCCCCATAGCAATATGTCAGTCACATATTTCTTCAGGACAGTGTGCCAAGCTGCCAGCCGCACAAATGTTATGTTGCGGCACTTTCAGCGCCTCATGTTGGGTGCGCAGTTTACAGGAGGACACATTAGAAGGTGTGCACCTCTCTACCTGTCCTCGGTGTACAGTACACAGATTCGCCTTTTTGCTATCCCTTGTAACACAGGAGACGGTCTTTCCTTTCCATGCAGTTCATCTTTGTACCACCAGAGAGCAGCAGTTCCATTGATATCTCGGTATTCACAGCAATCACCTAATAACGAGGCAGAATTATTACATAAAATAACAAATATTTACATAAAGCATAAAACAACTGGTCTAAAATACAAAGTAATATGTAATGCAGGGAGAAAAATGAGAACCACCCCAGATGGGACTCGAACCCACAATCCCTGGCTTAGGAGGCCAGTGCCTTATCCATTAGGCCACTGGGGCTGATGAGGTTTGGTGGGGGACAGCGGCCATAGATCTATTCTCCCTGATCTCAGGTCTGTGGCTTATACTGGAGCTGATGTGGGGGGATCCTTGCTTTACTGAGGGATCTGTACTCTATGACTAGATGTCAGAGAGCAGAAGACAGGACTGCAGCTCCGGCCGCCTCCTGCTGAATGCAGCTCTGCAGCATATCCACGTGCAGTCAGGATGGCCGAGCGGTCTAAGGCGCTGCGTTCAGGTCGCAGTCTCCCCTGGAGGCGTGGGTTCGAATCCCACTTCTGACATCTTTTGCTTTGACTCCTAAAATGAATAAAGTGTATTCCTAAGGCTGTGTGCAGTATATATGAGAATATGATCAATTAATTGCTTGATCATTAAGACTTAGGCTTCTTTCGCAGTGCGCCGGGCCGAGGTTACCGACGCTAGCGTTGTATACGCCGCACAACGGGGGCAGCGGATGCATTTTTCCAGTGCATCCACTGCCCCATTGTGAGGTGCGGGGAGGTGGGGGCGGAAAAAGCGGACCGTCGGCAGCAAAAAACATTACATGTAGCGTTTTTTTGTGCCGACGGTCCGCCAAAGCACAACGCATCCGTCGCACGACAGATGCGACGTGTGTCAATCCGTCGCAGTGCGTCGCTTAATGTTAGTCTATGGGGAAAAAACGCATCCTGCAAGCACTTTTGCAGGATGAGTTTTTTCGGCAAAACGACGCATTGCGACGGATTGCAAAAAACGCTAGTGTGAAAGTAGCCTAAGTTACAGTGGGCACAGGGGTGTCTGGTACATAGCAGAAGGTCAGCCTTGTGATGGTGGTAGCATTCAGTAATGTACAGGAATAACTTTGTTATTCATATTGCATTTTTTGTTTGGTCCCAGTATAATGGAATTAATCAGTGTGCATGGTGACATGGAGATGGGAAGTGTGCGGTCTCCGGTCAAGGGTTGCCCATGGGAAACTAATTATGGGGTATGTTGACCACCATTGATCTGAGGTGTATGTAGAGCTGACAACCCTACCGATGAGGGCCGGCTCCAAGTTTTTGTGGGCCTCGGGTGAAAGAGTCTCAGTGGGCCCCTTTATCACATTCCGCAATTCAGAGAAATATAGATATAGTACAACGCCAAAGATTTAAGTTCTTACATTACACGTGATATCTATTGTAAACTCTAGAATAGCTCAGAAACCGGACAGTATAGTCCTCCATGCCGTATTATAGGCACCACACTGAACTCCATACAGAATAATGGACCCAATATAATGCTTCACACAGTATAATGAGCCCCATATATTGCTCCATACAGAGTAATGAGCCCCATATTATGCTCCATACAGAATAATGAGCTCCATATAATGCTCCATACAGTATGAGCCCCATATAATGCTCCGTACAGAATAATGAGCCCCATATAATGCTCCATACAGTATAATGAGCCCCATATAATGCTCCATACAGTATAATGAGCCCCATATAATGCTCCATACAGTATAATGAGCCCCATATAATGCTCCATACAGTATAATGAGCCCAATATAATGCTTCATACAGTATAATGAGCCTCATATAATGCTCCATACAGTATATGATGGGCCCATTTAAAGCTTCATACATATTGGGCCCCATATAATGCTCCATACAGTATATGATGGGCCCATATAATGCTCCATACATAATGGGCTCCACATAATGCTCCAGACAGTACGTGATGGGCCCAGTATATTGCTCCATACAGAATGGGCCCCATATAATGCTACAGTATATAATGGGCCCCATATATTGCTCTATTTATAATGGGCCCCATATAGTGCTACAAACATAAAAAAAAAATACTCACCTCTCCTCACTGGTCTGCTTCAGACTCCTCAGCGTCGCCATCTTCCAGCTCTCTGCAGTGTGACTGTTCAGAGCAGAGAGCGCACTTTAGTGAAGTCTTTCTCTGACCTGAAACCTCACAGAGTCAGTCACGTGGGGCTGGTCCGCGTTGCGTGCCATTCGCACATGGGGCCTGTGCTGGCTGCCTGCTGTTTGCATGCGTGGGGCTAGTCCGCGCTGCCTGCCGTTCGCATGTGGGGCTGGTCCGCGCTGCCTGCCGTTCACACGTGGGGCTGGTCCGCGCTGCCTGCCGTTCACACGTGCGGCTGGTCCGCGCTGCCTGCCGTTCACACGTGGGGCTGGTCCGCGCTGCCTGCCGTTCACACGTGGGGCTGGTCCGCGCTGCCTGCCGTTCACACGTGGGGCTGGTCCGCGCTGCCTGCCGTTCACACGTGGGGCTGGTCCGCGCTGCCTGCCGTTCGCATGTGGGGCTGGTCCGTGCTGCCTGCCGTTCACACGTGGGGCTGGTCCGCGCTGCCTGCCGTTCACACGTGGGGCTGGTCCGCGCTGCCTGCCGTTCACACGTGGGGCTGGTCCGCGCTGCCTGCCGTTCACACGTGGGGCTGGTCCGCGCTGCCTGCCGTTCACACGTGGGGCTGGTCCGCGCTGCCTGCCGTTCACACGTGGGGCTGGTCCGCGCTGCCTGCCGTTCACACGTGGGGCTGGTCCGCGCTGCCTGCCGTTCACACGTTTGACTTAAAATGTGACTCACTGTGCTTGACAAGCAGTGACGATTACGAACCATTAAGGGCCTGTTAAAGGGATTTCTTGGCTCTTTGCTATGATATGCCATCACTTGACTTTAGGATATAGGACGGACCCCCACTCTACCCTAAAACAACCATAACTACAGTAAACCTCGACATTGGAATAAATACACAAAACACATTATTTTGGTTGTCAAAATGGCCACAGCTTTATTTAGATCACAGGATTAAAACAACCACAGTAGGAGTCAGGTGAAGTGCTAGTACATTGGGATTCACAAGTACTACGATAGCCCCAGGCCCAGCTGTCTGACATACAGCACCAGGACAGACAGCCATAAAGGGGCGGCACCAGGACAGTTATAAAGGGGTGGCACCAGGACAGACAGCTATAAAGGGGCGGCACCAGGACAGCCAGCCATGAAGGGGCGACACCAGGACAGACAGCCATAAAGGGGCGGCACCAGGACAGACAGCCATAAAGGGGCGGCACCAGGACAGACAGCCATAAAGGGGCGGCACCAGGACAGACAGCCATAAAGGGGTGGCACCAGGACAGACAGCCATAAAGGGGCGGCACCAGGACAGCCATAAAGGGGCGGCACCAGGACAGACAGCCATAAAGGGGCGGCACCAGGACAGACAGCCATAAAGGGGCGGCACCAGGACAGACAGCAATAAAGGGGCGGCACGAGGACAGACAGCCATAAAGGGGCAGCACGAGGACAGACAGCCATAAAGGGGCAGCACCACTATTAGAATTCAACAAACAGTATTTTACATTATTTATAAGTTAGCATTTATCTCTATGCTTCTCTCTCCACCTGTTTACAGCTGTTCTTCCTTTCCCTTTTGTTCCCTTGCCTTTCCCATTCCTTTTCTTCGCCTCCTGGCTCTTAAATATTTTATATATATAAGGTATCTTATACATGCAACGTAACCCCTTTCCCTCGCCTATCCTGTGCAGACCAATCTTTTTCATTTTCCTTCTATCCCTTTAATTTTTTCTCTTTCCCTTTTCCCCATTTTCCTTAATAAACCATATTTTTCCTTCCCCCGCCATCCTTAACCTTTTCCACCCTTTATTTTGCTTATATCTTTCATCCCTTTACATTTCGCTTTTTTGCTTTTATTCAGTTCTCCCCCCTTTTTCTTTACCTCATTTATGTAAAAAATCCTTAATATAAACTACTTTAGCAAAGAAGGCTCCTGTGGGCGCCCAAGCACGCAGCTGAACTGTACAGTTTTGGTTTTGCAGCTTTTGTTGTCTCTTTTTTTTCTATGTGGAGCTGAAAAAAAGGCTGGCATCACTACCATAAGGCTGGACTACCCCTTTAATTTGCTTCTGATGTTACTTCTATTAGTCTAAATTCAGAATAAAATAAAGAATTGACATGCATAAAAAAACAAACACATTAAATAAATTTTTATCTGCTCCTTGATGAGGTTTTGCCCCTTCTTGCAGCTGCACAGATGCCAAGGAAGTCAATAATGAGCACGACCTTTGTTTTTTGACTTGAGTGTATTATCCTTGGTACAGTGAAATCCCATAAAAAGAATGGAATGACACCAGGGGTTGTGCCAGACATGACATTTGGACAGAGGAACTTACAGGTGTGTTATACTTTTTTTGGTTTCCTGATAAGTGCAGTAGCTTCTCATAGACTGTAGGTGTCACTGTTGTTTGTATCATTATTAATGGCCATGGATGGCACAATCCTTCACTTGCTCATTTGCTGGAAGTTGTGGTTTTTCAACAGATCCAGGGGTTGAGTCGTATCGCAAAATTCATATAACCTGGATATATTATTCCGAGCGTCAACTAACCTGGCATTTGCCTAAACATAGGATTAGCATGATTCTTGATTTTTGTCCAGGGTCGTCTTCATCAGAAATTGTATTGCGCCATGAAAGATGGCGGCACTATAAAAATCAGATGATTGTTTCATATAGGCTGTCATCAGCAGTTACTGGCACAATTGGTCATGTGCACAAGTCTCCCATCCCCCTCTTCCAACCCCGAAGAGATTACGGGGTGCCGATGGGTCGTCATAAAAGCCGGGGACCTTCTAAAAGCCCCCATGGTGTCCATCTCCATACTTCTTATAACTCGCAGCCAACCTTAGTCCTCATATCACCCCCTTAAACCTGTTAAAATTGGAGAGAAAAAAAAAAGCGTGTTTGGTATCGCTGCGTCTATAAAAATCCAATCTATGAAAATATAACATTAAATAACTCAACAGTAAACGGCATAAAGCGGAAAAAAAAAATTGGAAAGCCAAATTTACAATTGTAAAAATTGATAAAAACATTGTATGTGCCCCAAACTGGTATCAATAATAAGCCCAGACGGATGGAAAAAAAAAAAAGTTACGGGTCTCTGAGAACGTAGACTCATTTTTACTGTACAATGAGCACTGTAAAATCAAAAATTATGTTTATTAATTTTTTTTGCCATTTTACCGCACTTAGAATTTTTATTTCTTTTTTCCAATATGTTGTAAAATAAATGAATGAGCCCTCGTATGGCCGTGTCCCATGTGTGACTTATTCTAGGAAGTCTACAAAGTCCAGTATATACGCTCCTGACTTTGGGGTTAGTAGCTCTCTAACATCAGCTCTGCTTCCATCCGTTTTTTCCATTAGTGTCTCTGCGGTGAATATACATGTAAAACATGCCCTGTGTTTTCCTCTGCAGGCCAACAGCGGCCCCGGAACGAGCGACTGCCAATTTTTCATCGCTTGCTGTAAGCGCGATTGGCTGGATGGGAAGCATGTGGGTTTTGCGAGTGTTCGGTTACACAATAGCCCAGACCACACAAACGCATTACTTTCCACTAAGATCTGTAACAAAGGCTCGGGTGTAAGGCAGCGAGTACGTACAATACGACTGTTGTGATCCTGCGCCGAGATGTGCGGAGGCTTCATGTGGCATTAAGACCGCGGCTGAATTATCTGCATTTGTTATTGTGTTGTGTTGCGCCATGGTATTTGCAGAAATGAACATTAATCTCGTGCCTCATTACAGATTAAATCCAGTTTCCTTACTCCGCGCACAATGACCTTTATCCATGTTTATCTCTACACAAACACGTACCCATGTACCGATCATGCACATTTCACTTTGCTCTGGCACTGATCGCATGGACACAGATGTCTGATAGTATCAGAAACAAATATCTGCACCCAATCCTGCCAAGATGGGCTGAATCAGGCACCTTATGATCAGAAATCACTGGACACAAATGGATCAGAGCCCAGTGGTGTATGTTTTACTCTGAA
The DNA here is from genome assembly GCF_051348905.1 of Ranitomeya variabilis. NCBI lineage: Eukaryota > Metazoa > Chordata > Amphibia > Anura > Dendrobatidae > Ranitomeya > Ranitomeya variabilis. The sequence goes on from NC_135235.1 coordinate 291,168,825, forward strand.
AAAAAATGGCTGTTTTAGAGAAAATCCTTCCGGGCACTGTATGTCTGGAATGACTAGTCCTAGAGGCCGGTCCTCAATGACATGCTCCACCTTGCTCAGTTCCCAGTGGCTTGCTCCACCTTGGCTTGGTCTCGGCGGCTTGCTCCACCGTGCTCGGTCCCCAGTGGTTTGCTCCACCTTGCTCGATTCCCAGTGGCTTGCTCCACCTTCCTTGGTCCCCAGTGGCTTGCTCCACCGTGCTTGGTCCCCAATGGTTTGCTCCACCTTGCTCGGTTCCCAGTGGCTTGCTCCACCTTGGCTTGGTCTCGGTGGCTTGCTCCACCGTGCTCGGTCCCCAGTGGTTTGCTCCACCTTGCTCGATTCCCAGTGGCTTGCTCCACCTTCCTTGGTCCCCAGTGGCTTGCTCCACCGTGCTCGGTCCCCAGTGGCTTGCTCCACCTTGCTCGGTTCCCAGTGGCTTGCTCCACCTTGCTCGGTTCCCAGTGGCTTGCTCCACCTTGGCTAGGACTCAGTGGCTTGCTCCACCTTGCTTGGTCCCCAGTGGCTTTCTCCACCGTGCTCAGTTCCAAGTGGCTTGCTGCACCGTGCTTGGTCCTCAGTGACTTGCTCCATCTTATAGTAATATAAGAATAATTTTTATTTTTATAGCGCCAACATATTCCGCAGCACTTTACAATAAGCGGGGACATGTACAGACAATAAATTCAATACAAGTTAAGACAATTTAAACAGTGTCATTAGGAGTGAGGCCCCTGCTCGCAAGCTTACAATCTACAAGGAAATGGGGGGGGGACACAATAGGTGAAAAAAGTGCTTGTTATTTCAGGTCTGGCAATTATAATAAATAGGGATTTCAATAGTCAAGTATCAAGTGCAGTTATCATGTGCATGGAGGGTGTGGAGACAGATGAATAGTAGGGTGCAGATTCAAAATAATATATGGAAGGAGGGAACAGGGCAAGGTTAGTTTACTGAGTAGTTGATGTGGTAGGCTTGTTTGAGGAGATGGGTTTTCAAAGTAGCGCTTGAATAGATCAGGGCTAGGTATCAGTCTAATCCTCTGGGGATGTGCATTCCAGAGAGCTGGCGCAGCACGAGAGAAGTCTTGGAGATGGAGGTGCGAGGTTCGGATTACGGGGGATGTTAGTCTTAGGTCATTTGTAGAACGGAGGGCACGTGTAGGGCAATAGACAGAGATGAGAGAGGAGATATAAGGCGGTGCAGAACTGTGGAGAGCTTTGTGGGTGAGAGACCTTGGCTTGGTCTTCAGTGGCTTGCTCTACCTTGGCTTGGTCCTCAATGGTTAGCTCCACATTGGCTCGGTCCTCAGTGGCTTGCTTCACCGTGCTCGGTCCTCAGTAGCTTGCTCTACCTTGGCTTGATCCTCAGTGGCTTGCTCCACCGTGCTCGGTCCTCAGTAACTTGCTGCACCTTGGCTTGATCCTCAGTGACTTGCTCCACCTTGCTCGGTTCCCAGTAACTTGCTCCAGCTTGGCTCGGTCCTCAGTGGCTTGCTCCACCGTGCTTGGTCACCAGTGGCTTGCTCAGCCTTGCTCAGTCCTCAGTGGCTTGCCCCACCTTGCTTCCCTGGAGGCTGGGAAGAGAGGCTGGAAGAAGTCGCTGGGGACCTGCCTCTTAGACCAATTATCCTATTCACATGGTCCCCAGGTGAAGCATTTTAGAGGGAAACATACAATAGTGCTGCCAGTGTCTGATTTATGCTACATGCAGATATAGGTCCAAGTGGGGGAACACTTATGCCATAACCTGCAGAATTTAAGTCCTCAAGGACAGGGTCCTCTCCCCTCTGTATCAGTCTGTCATTGTAAAATTTGTTTACTGTAAACGATATCTGTAACTTTGTATGTAACCCCTTTCTCATGTACAGCACCATGCAATTAATGGTGCTATATAAATAAATAATAATGATAATTAGAAGGGCGTCTGTCAGCACAAAATGACTGTTCAAAACTAGCACAGGCTCTTGGTGCATCAGGGCTGGGTCAAATATTTCATTACACCTTCCCACCTGTTTTTTTTCCATCTATCTCTTCCCTTCTATGGTTTTATGAAGCCAGAACTGTCCATCAAAGAAGAGGCGGTGGAGATTGTCCGATGAGTGTCATTGCTGTGGCACCTGTCCCTCTTCTTTCCTGCTAAAAACTGTCCTCCCGCTGTGACTGATGTGGATGACGCATCCTGTGTCATCCATATAGCCAAATTAAATCTCGCGCCTGCGCAGGGACATCACCAGCTTGCACAGGCGCACTTTGCTCTGCCCTACTGCAGAACCATTTTGCCCATATTGTTTTGTTCCCTGCTGCCAGATATCACAGAGTTTAATTCCTGCAGTGAGGAACAAAACATTATGAGCAATATGGTTCCGGTAAGCAGGAGACATAAAGATGTGTGTCGGCGCATGCACAGTTAGGTTTTAGACTGTCTGCAGTCATGCAGAGAAAAGTGCGCCTGCGCAAGCTGGCGATGTGCCTGCGCAGGGGCGAAACTTGGTTCGGCTATATGGATGACACTGGACGCATCATCCACAGCAGGGGGACGACGTTTAGCAGGGGATGGGTGGGACAGGCACCGCTGCAAATGGCACCCATCAGATCGGACTATGTGAATTTGCATAACTTGATGTAGCATTTCAAAAGTTTTTTGAAGGGATAGAAGGGGAGTCAGGACATAATATAGAACTTTCTACAATGCAGAACAGGGGCTGAGGAAGGTGGTGGTCTTGGTTCATACATGGAGAAACTGGTGACAGGTTAATTTAAAGCTGCAAAATAATCAAACGAGTTTTGCCCCCAAAAATGCTCGTTTCACGATTTTCTTGCTGTGTAAACAGGTTGCCAATCTCCCGATGAACGAGCAAAGCACTTATTTATTGGGTTGTGCAGTGTGAAAAGCCTCTTGGCGGTGCATTGTCCCATGTAAACAGGACTCGCATTGCTGAGAATAATGGCAGCCCATGTGCCCTCAGCGATCTAGTATAGCATCGTTTACTTTGGTCTGCCCGTGTAAACAGGCATTTAAATGACTACGGATCTGTAAAAGTTCAGCGATCGCTGGTCGTATCATACTGTCGTTCGTTCCAATTAAAAGGACCCAAAAAACATATCTTTGCAGAATGCCATCGATATCTTTCCTATCTTCGACTGAGTTCCTGTAACAGGACCGGTCCAATGCTTGCATTCTCCATGAAATAACAATTGTGGAGAACCTTCCTCTGTTATTACTTCTGGAAATGTATGACTAATGATAGCTAGGTACAAATATTACTTTTGTCAAGGAGGGGTGTAAAATCAGAGCTGATAGTGTAAGATTGCATAACGACACACCCTTTCGGCATGGGGAAAGGAAACACCCAGTTGTCAATGAAGTCATATATTCCTGGGAGGGACAAGTGAGGAGCAGCAGATCACTTTTCTAGGAATACAAGTTTATGAATGATAGAAGTTTTGCCGAGGCTGCGACTACACAGTGATAATGGCCGCGACACAGGTCTTGTGGGAAACGTTCGTTACACTGTGAAAATCCACAGGAGCCACAAGGTACCTCAATAAGCAAGTCACAAAGAGCCAGAAGCAGTTGGATTTTTCACTACCCCTTAACTTATTCTTTGCTGCGATGTAGCAGCAGTACACAATGATCTTTGGCAACACAACCCACGTCACAACCGAAGTTGCAATATAGTACCAGCCTATAGCCGACATGCCGGGAGAGAATGTAGCAAACCAATGTGCGTATATAGAAAAGGGGTGTGTGTGTGTGTGTGTGTGTGTGTGTGTGTATGCAAGACAGCTGTTTATATACAGTGGGGAAAAAAAATATTTAGTCAGCCACCAATTGTGCAAGTTCTCCTACTTAAAAAGATTCTTTAAGAGGCTCCTCTGTCCTCCACTCATTAGCTGTAGTAATGGCACCTATTTGAACTTGTTGTCAGCCCCAAAGCATGATGTTGCCACCCCCATGCTTCACAGTAGGTATGGTGTTTTTTGGATGCAACTCCGCATTATGTCTCCTCCAAACATGACAAGTTTTGCTTCTACCAAACAGTTCTACTTTGGTTTCATCTGACCATATGACATTCTCCCAATACTCTTCTGGATAATCTAAATGCTCTCTAGCAAACTTCAGACGGGCCCGGACATGTACTTAATCTGTGGGACACATCTGGCACTGCAGGATCTAAGTCCCTGGCAGCGTAGTGTGTTACTGATGGTAGCTTTTGAGGTCGTGAACAGATTTTTTTTATACTGATAAGTAAAAATAGGTGCCATTACTACTGTACAGCTAATGAGTGGAGGACAGAGGAGCCTCTTAAAGAAGAATTTACAGGTCTGTGAGAGCCAGAAATCTTGCTGACCAAATACTTCTTTTCCACCATAATTTGCAAAATAAATCTTGCCAAATCAGACAAGGTGATTTTCTGGATTTGTTTTCTCATTTTGACTCTCATAGTTATTTTCTACCTATGATGTCAATTACAGGCCTCTCTCATCTTTTTAAGTGGGAGAACTTGCACAATTGGTGGCCATTGTATAGGGGAGTTGTGTGTTTATACATAGCAGAGATGTGTAGGTATGTAGCAGAGCACCATGTGTATATGAGAGCTTTGTGTGTATGTGAGTTGCCCGACAGGGCCGTGGGGTACTCGGTACCAGGTCCGGTACTTAAAGGGATGTGTCACAGCGGCAGCGACCTGGTCCGTGGGCCTGGGCACCCATGTTAAAGGAAATGTCCTTAAAGGGGTTTTGAATAAAGTTTGTGTTCGTGATGCCACCTGTGGTATTCGGTCAGTGGGGACCGACGCTGCGTAAAGGGGTCCTCTGGGGTGATGTTATGGCAGCTAGATGGTATAACTTCCCACAGGTGAAGTAGGTCCCCAGGGCTCCCGATGTATAGATGAAGATGGTGAATGGTGCGGTAAGAAACGGAGGACACAGGTTTGTAGTCTCTACCTGGTTTACTGTAGGCTTCAGGCAACCGCAGTCCAGGGCACCAGATAACAGGTACAGGCAGAGTCCGGCCGGCTTGGAAGCGAATCCAGAGTCCCTTTTACCAAGTGGAGATGAAAGCCTTCCTCAAAGCACGGTGGTGTTGTAGTCCCTTACTGCCTATGGCTTCTGATAAGGTCCTCACAGTACCCCTTTGTCCCCCATCTAGGTTAGGGCTCAAACGCGTATGACAGGTGACTCAAGCCTTTTGACAGGGTCTCTATCACGATCCAAGCCCTATGTGTCACTGTGCCTCCTTGGTGTAAAGGCGGACAAGTAACTTAAAGTCCAGCTGTCCTGCCGGTTTCAGTTATGTCTCTTAGAGTCTAACACGGCCTCGGTCTTCCGGCTACTGGAATCTGAGCTAGCCAGGGAGGTAGCCAAATTACTGCTCTTCTCCCCTGGTGTCACTCTCCTGTGCCTTCTCTCTCCTGCACACTTTCCACAAGCTGTCCTTTCCTTATCTGTTTCCCTTCTCCAGGAGCTGTAGCTACTTCGGCTACACAGCCCCTTCAGTCTTTCCGACACTCACTGTACAACTGCACTCTCCTCTGTCCTCTGACAGACTGCCTACTCACTTCCCCTCCAGCCAGAATATATCAGGGAAGTACCCCTTAATCTGGATTCAGAGCTCCCCCTTCTGGCCTGGAGTATGAACGTGTTGTGTGTATGTGATTACCTGGTGAAAGATATCCTTCATCGCTTCCAAGCGTGACATCACTCTCCCTGTGAGGAAAGCAATGACACTGTGACGACCAGGACCCTGGGGCATCACATATGCAGCAGAGCACTGTGTATGTAGCAGAGCTGTGTGTATATATAGGAGAGTGTTTATATACAGCAGCGTTGAGTGTGAAGGCAGCAGTGTTATGCATGTTTGTGCTGCACAGTGCACATAATGTGTGCTGTATAGATATGTGTAGAGAAACAATAGATCTGTTACCTTCCTATTCTACCACAGTTCATTACAATTAGTGAGATTGATCCCTCCTCGTCTTTACACCTCCAGGGAAGTTTAAACTAGTAGGAAATATATGTTTTTTCTGTTTAAACCTGGGATTTGCTTTATAGTAAGGGGCATCCTACAGTCCGAAAAAATACGGCAGGTCAAACTGTGGGGTCATTTAGTAATGTTTTACATTTTCTTTGTTTTCATGTAAAGTCATCACTTCTTAAAATGTGAAAAATGTAGGTCATTTCATGTTCCTTATAGAGCAATTTTCAGTTTATGAATGAAGAAATCATTTACTACTCAGTCCGGGGTGTAACCACATGCATTGCCGGGGCGTGCAGTAAATGGTTAGAGATAAGGGAGACATTACAGGCCTATAATAAAGTGATCTCTGTGAGGTGATAATGCTATGGAGGGCTGCGCTCTGTGCTGCTATCAACCGTTGTCTTATCTGGCCCAGATCATGGATTATACGCCATAACTCCAGCTGATGTGACCAAGCGACTGTTCCTATGTGTGGGAGAGTTGGCCAAACGATCGGCAGAAGCATCGATCTAATGTGCATGGCCGGCTTCAGTTTCATTAACTCGCCATTGGTAGGCAAGTAAGAAGTGGGGGACAGATTGGTGCAGTGTGAAAGTCACAATCAGACTACGCAAGGTTTACGTGTAGTCTGTTACCATGGAGATATATACTGGTGCACTGGAGCTGCAGACACAAAGCACTAGGAGATGTTTTATTAAGACTTATTGAAAAGTTGCCTTATTTTTCACTCTAGTGGCATTTTTTGAAGGCAGGCATTTGCTCTTATATAGCCATATAATAATAATAATCTTTATTTATATAGCGCCAACATATTCCGCAGCGCTTTACAGTTTAACAGTTTCAAACACATCTGTTATGGTCTGGTGATGTAGGAGCGACATGCGACTAGCTCTGAGCAGGTGGTAACTATACAGACCGCAGTTCCTGATCTTAACACAGACACTAGCAGTAGCCGTGGGATGTTCCTGTCACTCCCTGGACACCTCGTCACAGCCGGAGAACTAGCTACCCCTACAGGTAGAAACAGGAAAGCTATCTTGCCTCAGACAAAATCCCCAAAGGATAGGACAGCCCCCCACAAATAATGACTGTGAGAGGAGAAGGAAATGACATACGTTGTATGAAACAAGATTTAGCAAAGGAGGCCACTTCTAGCTAGATAGAATTAGTACAGGACAGAACACTGTGCGGTCAGTAAAAAAAAACTAGAAAAAGTCCACCGCAGAGAAATGCAAAAATCTCCACACCTGACTAAAGGTGTGGAGGGCAAACTCTGCTGCCCAGAGCTTCCAGCTTAGCGGAATAGGTTCATACTGATAAGATGGACAAATGAGCAAAACATAGAAAGTGCTGAACAACAAAGTCCAAGTCCAAGTGAACTGCAAAAGGACAAGCAAGGACTTAGCTTTGCTGAACTGGTCAGAGTGTCAGGGAAATCCAAAGAGCCGTGACTCCAGGCTGGAATAATTGACAACTGGCATTGAATGAGAGAACAGGCCAGACTAATATAGCCGAGCCAGAAAGACGATCAGTGAAAACAGCTGCTGATGCTAAATCCCAGAAGCAGCCATACCACTCAAAACCACAGGAGGGAGCCCAAAAACAGAATTCACAAAAATGCCACTTACAACCACTGGAGGGAGCCCAAGAGCGGAATTCAGAACACACATCAGTCATAAGTAACAACATTAGCAATACAATAATTAAAGCACAATAAGCCGCCCCTGCTCGTGAGAGCTTGCAATCTACAGATTAGGGTAAGGATAGGATATCACAGAGGTTTTTTTAAAAAACATTTTTATATGGTATTTTAAGGAGGATTTGTTCCAAAATTCACAGCAAAGTATTTGATGAGGATTTCGCAGTGAATTTGATTTAAAATACACATTAAAAAAAAACACGTGAAAACATGACCTCATAATAAAGCTAACGAAATGGATGCAATTACCCCAGTGAAACAAGTAATACACCGATTTAGATATTGTTCACGCAGATTTTTTTTTACTAAATGGCATAAAAAATACCTTTAGTTCCATTCATTGAGAAACCTGCCTATAGTGTATGTGGTGTTTTTTTTTCCTGCGCAGTCTTTAATTTGTCCAAAAAAGCATCATGTCGATTCTTGCAGAATTTTCTTGGCTGGAAAACACACCATGACACTAATAAAAACGCCCTTTACAAAATTTATTTTATTTTTTTTGTGGGGGGGGGGGTCTCTGGCTTGATAGGGCCAGTGAAGGGCGGAGATAGATGGAAAACAAGCAGGTGGGACAGCGAGGGTCTGTGCTTGGTTGGAGCAGTCAGTCTGTGCTGACAGAGTCCCTTTAACAGATCCAAATGTAAAACTTATTTTTATTCTTGATCTATTAATTAAAATGTACTTTGTACAGTTTAATAACTTTGCCCAGTTTGCTTTCTACAGCCTCTATGTTTAAATGGCCGTTGCTAACTGAAGAATGAGTTAACTAAGAATCCGTCAGTGAACTTCATTCTTTTGCAACTCCTTTTATCTGTTTTTTTAGCTCCTCTCAGCTGATTTATGATCACAGTTCTCCTTTTGATACTGTTTGCGGTGATAAACCAGGTGAGAGGAGATAAAATGGTTGCAAACTCCCATCGGAATGAGCTCGCTGGATGGAGTCTTTCTTAATCTCATTCTGCAGGGAAACAAACTGATTTAAAAGCCAAAAACAATGCAAATTTTGTAATGAAACCTAAATGCAAAAGCTCTTTTTAGCCCATAATACATGCACTTAAGATTAAAGAAAAGTTGCAGCCGGACGCCTCTATATTGATTTATCAATAAATGGGTGAAGAATCCGCTGGCAGCTGTCGGTTGTGGTGGTGACTTGTGCTCTTTATTCTGTTAGGTTATAGGCGTGGGTATCTTTCATGCTTTTTATTGCTTGTTACACTGGGCACAGCCGCTGATCAACACGTTCTAAGGAAATTATAGGGCACCTGCCATCTGGCACCGATCCACCTCTCTACGAGTGACAGATATAGCTTACATCAGGGCACCATCTCCTCCACCTCCATGTACCAGCTGCATACTACGGGGCATGTTTACCACCGAGGCGGACGTGCTGCCATTCTTTCATCATCTTTTTATTTGCAGCATTCTGTAGTCTTCTTTTAGGAAGTTTCCATTGTGCAATGTTTTCTGTTGTTGTTGGTAGTAATTCATTATAGAGGAAAGGAACTAAATATTCTCTAGAATGAGGTGTGAAGTTAGCGGCTGAGAGCCCGAGACCGCACTCCTGAGATGACAGCATTCCCCGTTCTGGCAGGGCGGTCGCCGAATAACTTTCTCAGGCAACTGTTGAAAGTGATGGAGCGTTGACCCCACACTCATCCTCAGGCTGTAGGCCCACAGCACCTGAATATGGGTGGATACCAGATATGATTCATTATTGAGCCGGGCACAATACATTTCCGATATCTCACCTGGCCTTTCTATCTTTTCTCCGACCCTCTGATTGCTACCTGTACTTGAAGTCAGGACTCCGTATTTTGCGGATTATAAGATGCACCTAGATTTTAGAGGATGAAAATAGAAAATAAATTTTAAGTAAAAAATGTGGTCATGACGTACTGATATGGGGAGGGGGGAATCTGCTGCTGACATTGTTATGGGGGTAATGTCCCCCAACTGTGTACTAATGTTCCCCATCTTGGTGTATATGTAGCCCATCCTTGACCCATCCTCGTATACATGACCCCCATGCGGCTATATATGGCCCCCCATGCTGGTATATATGGCCCCCCCATGCTGGTATATATGAACCCTCCTGCTGGTATATATAGCCCCCCATGCTGGTATATATGAACCCTCCTGCTGGTATATATGGCCCCCATCCTGGTATATATGAACCCTCCTGCTGGTATATATGGCCCCCCATGCTGGTATATATGAACCCTCCTGCTGGTATATATGGCCCCCCATGCTGGTATATATGAACCCTCCTGCTGGTATATATGAACCCTCCTGCTGGTATATATGAACCCCCATGCTGGTATATATGGGCCCCCCCATGCTGGTATATATGGGCCCCCCCATGCTGGTATATATGGGCCCCCCCATGCTGGTATATATGGGCCCCCCATGCTGGTATATATGGGCCCCCCAATGCTGGTATATATGGCCCCCATCCTGGTATATATGAACCCTCCTGCTGGTATATATGGCCCCCCATGCTGGTATATATGAACCCTCCTGCTGGTATATATGGCCCCCCATGCTGGTATATATGAACCCTCCTGCTGGTATATATGAACCCTCCTGCTGGTATATATGGGCCCCCCCATGCTGGTATATATGGGCCCCCCCATGCTGGTATATATGGCCCCCCCCATGCTGGTATATATGGGCCCCCCATGCTGGTATATATGGGCCCCCCCATCCTGGTATATATGGGCCCCCCCATCCTGGTATATATGGGCCCCCCCATCCTGGTATATATGGGCCCCCCCATCCTGGTATATATGGGCCCCCCCATCCTGGTATATATGGGCCCCCCCATCCTGGTATATATGGGCCCCCCCATCCTGGTATATATGGCTCCCATCCTGCTGGTATATATGACCCTCCATGCTGGTATATATGGCCCCCCCATTCTGGTATATATAGCATTCCATCCTGGTATATATGGCCCCCATCATGCCGCACACATAAAAAAAAAAATATTCTACTCACCTTCCTTCCACTTCCTCACAGCGCGGCATCCTCTTCTGATGCCGGTAACGGACTTCAGCATGCAAGCAGTGCATGACTTTACTGCTATGCGCCCCCACACACAGTCTGGCCAACACCCGGGACTATGGGCATGGGGAGCAGTGAATATTCATTTTCCTTAATAGTGGGAACATGTGATCACACAGGAAGCTGGCAGCCGCGGCTAACACGTGTTCCTGCTATTAAAGAATATGAATATGCACTGCTCTCCACTCCCATAGTCCGGCCAACTCTCAGCGTCGGCTTCTGTTTAGAGAGGTAGGCAGGTTTATGAGTGCGGGGAGCAATGCATATTCATGACCTATAATAGCGAGCACACGTGTAAGACCCAATGCCGCTCCTGCCTCCTGTGATGCACTCCGCCACCATCCACAGCCACAGCTTCCTTCCCTCTGGTATTGCAATGGTCAGATGAGTATTTCTGCCAACTCACTCCACCGGCCAGCAACTACACCATGGAAATAACCCAGGGACATTCACAGTAGAGGCCAACGAATGTTCACAGAGGCCAGATCCCTTTATAGCGATGAAAGGCTGAAGACCAACATGCTCTCTAAGACTTAGAATGGCTTTCCAGAAGACTATACGGGAAAGCACTCTTAAGAGTTGTCAGAACTCCACAAACAGCCTACATAACAGTATGTGACACTAATAGGACACTCATAGACATCTATGTACCCCAGTTCTGCTGTCCAATTTTATATTGAAGCATGCATAGAATTTTTCTGTTGGATTTTGCATAAATTTGAAAAAAAATCAATTTTTTTTACAGATGCTACGTGAGAGACTACGAACTGACCTTTGTGCCCTTTCTTTTTGTGGGACAAGTTAAAGGCCCTGGAGAAAGAATCTTCACAATCAGATTACCATAACATTCTAAGTTGGGAGTTTCCACCTTTTAACTGTTTTCTAATAAGTATCATTTAGGGGACTTTTCTCAGCATCTCATGCAGGAGCGCACTGCTCCCCTGCCTCACATTTTGTTGCTTGCTTCTTTAGATGGTATACTCCTGCTTGATTGACCGTTAGGTCCAGCAGCATCTTCATGCTACTCGCCCGAAGTATGTACTCTCCAATGCTGCAATCAGAGGCAGTTTTACCTTTGCAGCATCAAAGGAATAAGGGGGCACTGAAGCGGGCCGGATCCCCCTGCTTAAAGGCAGTGTTTACAAGCTTTATTGGAAAGAATTTGTAAGAGCTTTATAGAGCTGGTAAGCGCTGCGCTCCTTGCTTTTAAGACCAGCTACGGCTGATTTAAATTAAAAATCCCTCCGTTCTTGAGAATGAAGAGGATTTTTAATGGCAAGTAAATTGCAAAGTTTACAGGATGATGATTTATTATTAGCTGCTGTGGTCACGGGAATAGTCAGCAGGACGGCATCACTGCAAGACAACAGCGTCATGAGGTTCTAAGACATACCGGTAAGTAATGATTATTTATTTTATAATATTCCCAACTTTTGCAAAAGTTTTGTAAAATCCTGGATTCCTGTTTTAAGGTTGTAACCAAACTATTTTAGAGAAAATTTGGTAAACAATAAATGAATATAAATTACTCTGAAATGTAAATGTAAAAAAAAAAATCTCTGTATAAAGCTCGTGGTTGTCATATGTTAGTCACTGCCTGTTGGTGCCTCAGGGTAAGAACTGGTAAAAGCGGGGAAATCACAGCGATGGTGCTCTTTGACAGAGGAAAAGTTTTTTAACTTCAGAATCCGACCTGGTAAAAAAATGGAATCTGTGAAATCAAGTGAATGGGGCAATGCACCACTTTTCTATCACACGTTAATTTTTTGAGACCGGTCCTTGGCTTCATCCTCCCCAACCTCTGTTCATTTAACAATGTTTTACCACCCTTTTCTCAAGGTACATTTACATGATAAGGGATTTTAGTTTCACTGTGTTGCTTTTGCTGGGAATTTCTGAATCTCTGCTAAAAAAAACCAAAACACTTTTTGTTAATTTTAAAAATCACTGCAAATAAAAAAATGGAAAAAAAAATCATAAGAAAATTTCCACTTAAAAAAAAAAAAAACGGAAAACAAATAGGAGATCCAGTCTCGCTGCATTCAGATCCAGTAACCCTTTCACAGCCAGTTATTTTTTTCTCATTGGGGGGGTGAAGGGGTTTGCATTTAGCGCCTAGGGTAGCCAAGACCATTTTTGTACTTTTGACTTGTACAACTAAAATCTAAACAACATTACAAGCTAATAAGAAAAACAAAAATATAATGTAAAAATATGATATTCCTTACCATTACATTTTTTGAAAGTCGACACAGGGCACATTGTCACCCAGCAATTTTGAGCCCAAATTAGTTTGGGGGGATTTTTTGTAAAAAAAAAAAAAAAAAAATTTCTTACAAATGGATATTAGCGGCTAAAAATCTGACCCAAACCAAAAATTAGATGCACCATACCATACATTAATTATCATAAACCACAAATTCTGGCTTTATTTTTTTTTCTATTTTTGGGGGAGGTGTTTTTAGGGTGTTTACTAGGTGCAATAAATCGAGTGCTCATTTTATAGTTTAGGTTGGTATGAAAATGTATTTATTTATTTTTTTTTTTTAGAAAAGTAGAGCCTATATCAGTCTTAGGGCCCGCTCACAGTCTCGAGTGGCCAGTGTAAAACTCAGACAAGTGCTATATATGTTACATTCGACAGCATTCGGCCCAGTGTTATACTATGATGTAGTGCCGACTATCGTTTTTTTCTCATGCTGAAATTGGCGCAGTGCACCCATACAAGTCTATGGGTGCGTGCAAAACATCAGACTGCACTCGGATGTCCAACGAGTGCATTCCAATATACACTGACGCACAGAATGGAGAAGGTGGAGAAATAGAGTTCTCCATCTTCACTGCACCTGTGATCCACCCGTGTCTATTAACCAGTTAAATGCTCCTGTCAAACTGACAGCGGCATTTAAATCGAGGATCTGGTGTGTTGGCATGACAACCTGAGGTCTCCTGGAGTCCTCTACGGTTGTCAGTGCCGGCTTGTTGTGAGCGCCACCCAGTGGTCAGCACTCATATCAAGTCAGTAAATCTGCTATATAGAGGCGATCTGATCATCGCCTCCATGTAGCAGAGCTGATCGGGTTGCGGCAGCTTCTAGTCTACTATGGAGGCTATGAAGCATGCCAAAAGTAAAAAAAAAAAAAAATGTTTTCAAAAATATATATATATAAAAAATAAAATTATATATATAAGTTCAAATCAAGTTTTTTTTTGTTTTGTTTTTTAACAAAGTTTGGAATTTTTTTTCACCACTTAGATAAAAAAAGAAGATAGACATGTTTGGTGTCTATGAACTCATAATGATCTGGAGAATCAAAATGGCAGGTCAGATTTAGCATTTAGTGAAGCTAGTAAAAAGGCCAAACAAAAAATAAGTGTGGGATTGCACTTTTTTTTGCAATTTCACCCCATTTGGAATTTTTTTCCCGTTCTCTAGTACATTACATGGTACAACCAATGAAGTTCAAAAGTGCAACTCATCCCACGAAAAATAAGCCCTCAGATGGCCATATTGACGGAAAAATGTATGGCTCTGGGAAGAAGGGGAGTGAAAAACGAAAACGCAAAACCGATAAAAGCTCTGTAGGTTAAGGAGTTAAAGTGACAGTCACTAGTGATTGAGACGGATACCTGCAACTCTCATATCTTGGACTGGGTCGTGACTACTGCAGAGAAGCGAAGAGCCCTGGATGTCTCCTCATTATCTGCCATCCAAGCTGAGATATGACTACTAGTAGTCAAGACATATTTTATACATCCTTGGCTACTGAGTGGCCATCTTGCAAAGATGTATGTTGCATCCATGCCACTCAGGATATGAAGGCTGTACAAAGGAAACGTGAGTTCTTTTGGAATCCTGAGGAAATCTTACTCAGGGTGACCATTAATTATAATTCTTCACAGTAGATGGGAAGTAACAGCTTAAAGGCACACAGCTATGACACAGTTCTGAAATGAATTCTATCACAAGGGTTTTATTCAAGCTTCTTTTCAACACTCAGAATCCCTTCTCTTCATGCAATGCTTCATCAACATATATAAAACTTTCTTCACAGATAACTTCTCTTCATGGATAACTTCTCCTCACACGGTGTCTTAACCTAAGCAGAACTGTACCTTGCTCATGCAGTGAGGTGGGGGGAGAGGAATGAGTCCGGTGCTGTAGCTCTCTCACTTCTTTCTTGCACTAATAGAGATGTTCCTGGCTGTCCTGACTACTTCTATGATTACAGCAATCGCTTTTCAGGAAGGTCTGATCTATACCGCTTGTCTGATTTCACTCTGACAGGAGACTCTCTAGCACACACCTTACTCTTGTATGTCCAGGACACAGTAACCACTTTCCCAGTATCACCTGGGGCTGAGCTAACCACTCCCTGTCCGCTATAGCCATTTTAACTCCTATAGTTGCTGGATGATTCTGAATCAACAGTGCAGCTTCTATCTGTTGCACATATGAAATACGTCCTTGATGGGGAAAGTGTTAAAGGGTAAAGTTATCCCATATTCCTGCCCTGACACATTCTAGGTTCCCTGGCGGTCTCTCCTTCCTCCTCCCTGTTGAATCACAGGCAATAAGGGTATGTGCACACGTTGCGGATTTGGCTGCGGATCCGCTGGTGATTGGCCGCTGCGGATTCGCAGCTGTTTTCCATGCGGTTTACAGTACCATGTAAACCTATGGAAAACCAAATCCGCAGTGCCCATGGTGCGGAAAATACCGCACATAAACGCTGCATTGTATTTTCCACAGCATGTCAATTCTTTGTGAGGATTCCACAGCGGTTTACACCTGCTCCTCAATAGGAATCCACAGATGTAAAACCGCAGGTGGAATCCGCACAAAAACCGCAGGAAAGCCGGGGTAAATCCGCAGGTAAAACGCAGTGCATTTTACCTGCGGATTTTGCAAAAACAGTGCGGAAAAATGCGCACACGAATCCGCAACGTGGGCACATAGCCTAAAGGTACCTTCACACTGAGCGACTTTAGAACGATAACGACAGCGATCCGTGACGTTGCAGCGTCCTGGATAGCGATATCGTTGTGTTTGACACGCAGCAGCGATCAGGATCCTGCTGTGATATCGCTGGTCGGAGCTAGAAGGCCAGAACTTTATTTGGTCGTCAGATCGGCGTGTATCGTTGTGTTTGACAGCAAAAGCAACGATGCCAGCAATGTTTTACAATGGTAACCAGGGTAAATATCGGGTTACTAAGCGCAGGGCCGCGCTTAGTAACCCGATGTTTACCCTGGTTACCATTGTAAATGTAAAAAAAAAAAACACTACATACTCACATTCCGGTGCCTGTCACGTCCCCCGGCGTCCGCTTCCCTGCGCTCCTCCTGCATCCTATGTCAGCGCCGGCCGGCCGTAAAGCTGGGCACAGCGGTGACGTCACCGCTCTGCTTTCTGGCGGTGCTTACACAGGATGCAGGAGGAGTGCAGGGAAGCAGACGTGACAGGCACCGGAATGTGAGTATGTGGGGTTTTTTTTACGTTTACAATGGTAACCAGGGTAAACATCGGGTTACTAAGCGCGGCCCTGCTCTTAGTAACCCGATGTTTACCCTGGTTACCCGGGGACTTCGGCATCGTTGGTCGCTGGAGAGCTGTCTGTGTGACAGCTCTCCAGCGACCACACAGCGACGCTGCAGCGATCGGCATCGTTGTCTATATCGCTGCAGCGTCGCTTAATGTGACGGTACGAGTGTTCAGCTAATGGACACAGCTGTGATTAGCCTGGGCTAGTGTTAGAAAATGAAGCTCTCCAATGTGTGGAATGGGTCCAGGAAGCAGAGACCGCCAGGGGTCCTGGAATGTGTCAGCACAGTAGCAGTAGAGAAGCTAAAAGGTTTCTTTGTGGGGGTTCTTTTGTTTGACCAGATATCTTCTTTAAATTGCAAATGTCCTTTTGTTGCATTTGGCGTATATTGTGCTCTAAGATTATGTGCACACAGAGGTTTTTTTTAAAAAAGATTTTTGGAATGGAACAACTAAAAAAAAATCTGAAAAAGCACTATAAAAACCTCCCAAAAATATTATTTTCTACTGTAAACCCGCTTTTCTTTTCATATAGTCAGTATTTTGAACATTTTCTTCAGGTTTTTAAAACACCTGGTGGAAAAGAAAAGTGAATGTCATTTCTTTGAAGTGGCTCCTGATGGAAAATGCTCCAAACGCTGTAAAAAAGCTTCAGAAAAAAAACTCTTTCAAAAGCTCTGCAAGGCTATGTGCACACAGAATCTTTTTGCAGAGATTTCGAAGCAAAAACTGAGCAGAACATCAGGTTTTTTTTAGAAGAATTTGGAGCGTTTTTGCAGCAAAAACTGCACATAGCCCCAAAAAAGAAAGTTTCCCAAAGCGGTTTCCACTAGAAAACTTAGTTTTTGACTGCCTCAGAAATTGTCTGTGTGCACATGGCCTTGGCGGTGCATCGGTTTTAGGGTCTATTGACATTGTGCGTTTTCTTTTTCTAGATTGTTTTGACACCTGATGTGTGAAGTAACCTATCCACCTTAGTTTCACCCTGTAGGATACCGGGAACGTCTACAAAACCTGATGTTTTGTCCTTTTGTTGCATCTTCCAATGGGTTTCGCTTGGCAGGTGTCTCTCTTGGGAAAATTAGTTTTTTTTTTTATGTGGGAAGATGGCAAAGTGTCTTTGTACTGTAGACTTTGACTGCCTGGGAGGGAGTGTCAGAAGCTCGGCAGGGAATGAATGCGATAAAGTCGACTATCAGAATTCCAGGATTTTATGGTCCTGGGAAGGGAAGGTGTAAACATCCATAATGTACATGACCTGCAACTTTCTCTTTACAGAATGAACCAGCTGACCCCACACTGCCTATTATTGCCCACGGTGGAGAAATGGAATTGCCGCTGAGCGGTAAATGTGTATTCTGACTTAAGATAATGAGCTGAAGTTTGTGAACATCATATATTCATATAGTACATAAAGTATACACTATAAAACATACTCAATACTTCACCTGGATGCAGCCATTTATGCTGTTTATTGAATATTTTCTATAATTATAGGTGGCTCTTAAATAATTTATTTATAAGAATGGTTAGCATAGCGTATCGTCAGCACTCTGTTATCCCAGCCTTCGGACAGACACCCATAGCAATAAATGTAGAGAGGCGGCATATGCACCACTACATCTCCACTCACTGCTGGTCAGACGCCAGTGAGAACAAGAGGTCAGATAACTCCTGGTCTGGAGATAGGAACAGGTCCCAAAGGCGAGATTTTATGGCACATCCAATAGATATCTAACAAATAAAGTTGCACTCTGCAGAGCTATAGCATGTAAGCATGAAATATATGAAATTTAAATTGCATTACTGCTTTAGAAAATAGGAAAAAACTAAGATACTTCACACATAATTTGGCCAATTTATGTGTGCCCAGCAGCCAACGACAAGGCGATCTACTGTTGCTGGGAACCTATCCTAATGTGATTCTTCTCCTGGGCTGACAGCCTACATTTATATGGGTAGGTAGGATCCTGCTTTAATTAAAACCGTCATGGGCCGATGGGTGGAGTCCTCAATCAGAGAGCCTATATGTACAAAGACTGACCGTCACTTCCAAACAGAATACTGGTGTGAATGGAGCGCCCCCAAACGCAGGGCCGCGGGATACTCGGTACTGGGCCTCTCTGTCTCGGTCCTGGGGTTGTCACGGTGGCTAGACCCGGTCCGTGACCCTGCTAAGGGGCGTCCAATGAAAGGGGTGATGATGGTGCATGGTGCAAGTCGCGATGAATAACGAGGACAGAGGGTTGCAGTCTCTTTACCTCTTTACTGAAGACTTCGGGATCTGCAATCCAGAGCACTGCTAACAGGGCTGGCTGAGACCGGCCGGTCCGAAGGCACATCCAGAGTTCCCTTTGCGGGTGGAAATCAGTGCCTACCTACTAGCGCCTGTGTGTTGTAGTACCTCCCTGCTGAGCACCACGGGATAGTCCTCACAACTGTTGTCTGTTTCTGATGTTCTTTCTCTCTCCGTCCCCCAGATGATATGGCTAGGACGCACCCGTATGACGGGGTAGGCCTGGAGTTATTTTATAGGGACCCTAGAGACGCCCCTCTCCCACAATTGCCTCCATTGTCTGCTTAGGTGAATTAGGTGAGACAACCAACCTATAATTAACTGTCCTACCGCTGTTTGAAGTAATGCTTGGAGCCCAATACTTCCTCGGCGTTCCGGCCACCGGCTACGCGCCTCAGTAGGATGTTGCCACGATCTTAGGGCACGACTCCTACTGGTTCTATCCTCCTTTGTGCTGTGTTCTCGTTTCTCACTTCTCCACAATAAACCTCGCTTCGTGTCCTTTCTTAAGATGCCGCCGCAACGGGTGCAGGCGCGGCTCCGTAACGATCTGTCCTTCTCGCTAGGCCACTGTCAGGATCCCACCCCTGACAGAGACCCCCCTGAGTCTTCCCAGTACTCCCTCTCTCACAGGATGTTGCCTGGGCAAAAACCCAGTCAGCTTCTCTCTAACTTCCTATCTAACCCCCAGTTTTACCAGAGTGTGAGGAGTGGCCTAATACATAGAACCCTTTGCTCCCCCTGGTGGCCAGAGTGTGAAGTGTAATGTGTGACTGTGATACCTGGTCAGGTGAACTCCTTTAGTGCAATCAGACATAACATCACTCCCCTTAGTGGCAGAGCGACATTACTGCAACGACCAGGACTCTGGGGCGCTGCATGAACAGGTGCTTACTAAGAGTAGCCCTCTCCATACATAACTAACAAACAAAGTAGCACTCTATAGCACTATAGCATGTAAACATAAAATTGAATTGCATTACTGCTCTTGTAAATAATTAAAGACAAAGATACTTGGCACATCATGTGGCCAATTCATGCATGCCCAGCAGCCATGGCAAGGTGATCTTCTTTTGCTGAGAACCTATCGAAATGTGATTCCTCTCCGGGGCTGATAGCATACATTTGTATGACTGAGCACTTCACCTATCAGACTGTGGTGGTTTTTATTACAACAGAATCCGACCTATCCATATAAATGTAGACTATCAGTCCAGGAGAGGAATCACATTAATATAGGTTCCCAACGAAAGAAGATCACCTTGCCATGGCTGCTGGGCATGCAACAATTGGCCAGATTAAGCGCTAATTAACTTTGTTTTTTCTTATTTTCTAGAGCAGTAATGTAATTCATATTTCATATATTTCATGTTTGCATGCTATAACGTTACAGAGTACTACTTTATTTGTTAGTTATATATGGAGAAGGCTACTTTTAGTATGCACCTTTTCACACCAGTATTGTTTGGAAGTGACGGTCAGTATTCTGATATTTATATCCAATAGATATGTCATAAGTGTCTCTCATGAGTCAGCCTCTGTAATGTACTAGCCGATAGAGATACTGTATATCTAGTATATCAGTATAGATAATACTGTTGAGGTTTTTAGGCAGAGAAAATCCTCTTGGACAACAGTGCGGCTCCTGGCTCACTGCTAGTGTTTCTGCCTCACATACAGTGTTTGCAATGTCTGAGACAATGTAAAAGAAAAGGCTGAAAAATAGACATATAGAGGAATCATCCAAACAACCGGCACCCATGTTTTCTCAATGCCGACTTCAGGACTGTGTAACGTCTACAAACTTGAGATCAGGACAGCTTATGTTATGTGAAGTATATGAACTCTTCTTATATACAACGGTATAAATTATACTATTGAAGTTTTTAGGCAGAGAAAATCCACTGACAATGGTGCAGCCTGTTATAATCTGGTGACCTTGGAGCCGCATGAAAACTTTCTCTGGAGTCGGTGGAACCTGTACTGACCGCAAATCCTGAACTAACGCCGCAATTAGAAGTAGCCGTGGGGTGTGTGTCATGATTCCCCAATGGCATGGGAACATCAGAAACACAAAAATAACAGACTAGCTCTCGGGTGATGGAAACTCAAGCTGACCGTGACCTAAATCTACCACACAACTAACAGTAGCCAGAAAGCATTCCTACGGCTGCCTAGATGCCATGCGCCAGCCGGAGAACTAACTACGCCTGGAAGAGGAAGGAACAGACCTGGCTTACCTCTAGAGAAATCCCCAAAGATGATAGTAGCCCCCACGTATATTGACGGTGAGTTCAGAGGAAAAGACATACACAGTATGAAGGTAGATTTAGCAAAGCGAGGTCCACTTACTAGATAGAGGAAGGATACAAAAGAGGACTTCACGGTCAGCTGAAAAACCCTTTCAAAAACCCATCCTGAAATTACTTTAAGACTCCTGTGTCAACTCATGACACAGGAGTGGCAATTTCAGTCCACAAGAGCTTCCAGTAACAGGAAATGACAAAACTGTAAACTGGACAAGAAAAACAAAACAATAAGGACAAGAGTCCACTTAGCTGATCAGCAGACTAGTAGCAGGAACATGCAACTGAAAGACTCAGGTTACAATGATGACCGGCAAGGAAGTGACTGGAGAGCAAGGCTAAATAGGGAACTCCCAAAACTGATGGAAGCAGGTGAGCTGAGGCAGAAAAGCACACACAAGTCTCCAGTACCACCAGCCACCACCAGGGGAGCCAAAAAGCGGATCACAACAGTACCCCCCCCTTAAGGAGGGGGCACCGAACCCTCACAAGAACCGCCAGGGCGACCTGGATGAGCCCTATGAAAGGCACGAACCAAATCCGAGGCATGAACATCAGAGGCAGTTACCCAAGAATTATCTTCCTGACCATAGCCCTTCCATTTAACCAGGTACTGGAGTCTCCGCCTGGAAATACGGGAGTCCAAGATCTTCTCTATAACGTACTCCAATTCACCCTCAACCAGCACAGGAGCAGGAGGCCCAGCAGAAGGAACCACCGGCACCTCGTATCTCCGCAACAACGACCGATGGAACACATTATGGATAGCGAAAGATGCCGGAAGGTCCAAACGAAAGGAAACAGGGTTAATAATCTCCAAAATCCTATAGGGACCGATGAACCGAGGCTTAAATTTAGGAGAAGAAACCCTCATTGGGACAAAACGGGAAGACAACCACACCAAGTCCCCAACACGAAGGCGAGGACCAACCCGACGCTGGCGGTTAGCAAACCGCTGAGTCCTCTCCTGGGACAAATTCAAATTGTCCACCACTTGTTCCCAAATCCGATACAACCGATCCACCACAGCATCTACTCCAGGACAATCCGAAGACTCCACCTGACCAGAAGAAAAACGGGGATGAAACCCCGAATTGCAAAAGAAAGGGGAAACCAAAGTGGCAGAACTGGCCCGATTAATAAGAGCAAACTCCGCCAACGGCAAAAAGGCAACCCAATCATCCTGATCCGCAGACACAAAACACCTCAAATACGTCTCCAAAGTTTGATTAGTTCGCTCCGTCTGGCCATTAGTCTGAGGATGGAAGGCAGACGAAAAAGACAAATCAATGCCCAACCTGGCACAGAATGCCCGCCAAAATCTAGAAACGAACTGGGTACCCCTATCAGAAACGATATTTTCAGGAATACCATGCAAGCGAACCACATTTTGAAAAAACAAAGGAACCAACTCAGACGAGGAAGGCAACTTCGGCAATGGCACCAAATGAACCATCTTAGAAAAACGGTCACACACCACCCAGATAACAGACATCCTCTGAGAGACAGGAAGATCAGAAATAAAGTCCATCGAGATGTGCGTCCAAGGCCTCTTCGGAATAGGCAAGGGCAACAACAACCCGCTAGCCCTAGAACAACAAGGCTTGGCCCGAGCACACACATCACAAGACTGCACAAAAACACGCACATCACGAGACAGAGATGGCCACCAGAAGGATCTAGCCACCAAATCCCTGGTACCAAAAATTCCAGGATGACCCGCCAGCGTAGAAGAATGAACCTCCGAGATGACTCTACTGGTCCAATCATCAGGAACAAACAGTCTACCAGGTGGACAGCGATCAGGTCTATCCGCCTGAAACTCTTGCAAAGCACGTCGCAGATCTGGGGAAATAGCGGATAATATCACCCCCACCTTAAGGATACCTGTAGGTTCCGAATCACCAGGGGAATCAGGCTCAAAACTCCTAGAAAGGGCATCCGCCTTCACATTCTTAGAACCTGGTAGATATGAGACCACAAAATTAAACCGAGAGAAAAACAACGACCAGCGCGCCTGTCTAGGATTCAGGCGCCTGGCAGACTCAAGATAAATCAGATTCTTGTGATCAGTCAAAACCACCACGTGATGTCTAGCACCCTCAAGCCAATGACGCCACTCCTCAAATGCCCACTTCATGGCCAAAAGCTCCCGATTACCGACATCATAATTTCTTTCGGCGGCAGAAAATTTTCGAGAAAAGAACGCACAAGGTCTCATCACTGAGCAATCGGAACTTTTCTGCGACAAAACCGCCCCCGCTCCGATCTCGGAAGCATCGACCTCAACCTGAAAGGGGAGAGAGACATCGGGCTGGCGCAACACAGGGGCAGACGAAAAGCGGCGCTTAAGTTCCCGAAAGGCCTCCACAGCGGCAGAGGACCAATTGGCAACATCAGCACCCTTCTTAGTCAAATCCGTAAGAGGCTTAGCAACACCAGAAAAACCTGTTATAAATCGACGATAAAAATTAGCAAAGCCCAAGAACTTCTGAAGACCCTTTAGAGAAGTAGGCTGCGTCCAGTCACAAATAGCCCGAACCTTGACAGGGTCCATCTCAACAGAAGAAGGGGAAAAAATGTACCCCAAAAAGGAAATCTTTTGAACCCCAAAAACACACTTAGAACCCTTTACACACAGAGAATTCTCCCGCAAGACCTGAAAAACCCTCCTGACCTGCTGAACATGAGACTCCCAGTCCTCAGAAAAAATCAAAATATCGTCCAAATACACAATCATAAATTTATCCAGATATTCACGGAAAATATCATGCATAAAGGACTGAAAAACTGAAGGCGCATTAGAAAGGCCGAAAGGCATTACTAAATACTCAAAGTGGCCCTCAGGCGTATTAAATGCGTTTTTCCACTCATCCCCTTGCTTAATTCGCACCAAATTATACGCCCCACGGAGATCAATCTTGGAGAACCACTTAGCCCCCCCTTATGCGAGCAAACAAATCAGTAAGCAGCGGCAACGGATACTGATATTTGACAGTAATTTTATTCAGGAGTCGATAATCAATACAAGGCCTCAGCGAGCCATCCTTTTTAGAGACAAAGAAAAACCCAGCTCCTAAAGGTGATGAAGAAGGACGAATATGTCCCTTTTCCAGGGACTCCTTAACATATTCTCGCATGGCAGCATGCTCAGGTACAGATAGGTTAAACAAACGACCCTTTGGAAATTTACTGCCTGGAATCAGATCTATGGCGCAATCACACTCTCTGTGGGGAGGGAGAGAACCAATTTTAGGCTCTTCAAAAATATCCCCAAAATCCGACAAAAATGCAGGAATCTCAGAGGGAATAGATGACGAGATAGGAACCAAAGGTATGTCCCCATGAGCCCCCCGACATCCCCAGCTTAACACAGACATAGTTTTCCAGTCCAGTACTGGGTTATGAGATTGTAACCATGGTAATCCAAGCACTAAAACATCATGTAAATTATACAACACGAGGAAGCGAATCATCTCCTGATGGTCTGGAGTCATACGCATAGTCACTTGCGTCCAGAACTGTGGTCTATTACAAGCCAGAGGTGTAGAATCAATACCCTTCAGAGGTATAGGGACTTCCAGAGGCTCCAAATCAAACCCACAGCGCCTGGCGAAGGACCAATCCATGAGACTCAGAGCGGCGCCAGAGTCCACATAGGCATCCACGGTAATAACTGATAATGAACAAATCAGAGTTACAGACAGAAGAAATTTAGACTGTAAAGTGCCAATAGAAACAGACTTGTCAACCTTCCTAGTACGTTTAGAGCATGCTGATATAACATGCGCGGAATCACCACAGTAGAAGCACAAGCCATTTTTGCGCCTATAATTCTGCCGCTCGCTTCTTGACAGAATTCTGTCACATTGCATTTTCTCTGGCGTCCCTTCAGAAGATACCGCCAAATGGTGCACGGGATTGCGCTCCCGCAAACGCCGATCAATCTGAATCGCCATTGTCATGGACTCATTCAGACCTGTGGGCGTAGGAAACCCCACCATGACATCCTTAACGGCATCAGAAAGGCCCTCTCTGAAATTTGCCGCTAGGGCACACTCATTCCACTGAGTAAGCACAGACCATTTACGAAATTTTTGGCAGTATATCTCAGCTTCATCTTGCCCTTGAGACAGGGCTATTAAAGCTTTTTCAGCTTGAATCTCCAAATTAGGTTCCTCATACAGCAACCCTAAAGCCAGAAAAAACGCATCCACATTGAGCAACGCAGGATCTCCTGGTGTCAATGAAAATGCCCAATTTTGAGGGTCACCTCGCAGCAAAGAAATCACAATCTTAACCTGCTGAACAGGATCTCCAGAGGAGTGAGGTCTGAGAGAAAGGAATAATTTACAATTACATTTGAAATTCAGAAACCGAGATCTATCTCCGGAAAATACCTCTGGTGTAGGAATCTTAGGTTCAGAAATAGGAGTACGTATAACATAATCTTGTAAATTCTGAACCTTCGTAGCAAGATTATTTAAACCTGCAGCCAAACTCTGGACATCCATGTTAAACAGCTAAGGTCAGAGCCATTCAAGGGTTAAGAGGAGGTAAGAAGCAGCTAGACAGCAATTAAGGGCTAGGCAGCAAAACTCTGAGGGAAAGAAAAAAAAAAAAAAATTTCCTTCAACACTTCTTTTTCTCCAGCTTCAGCCCAAACAATTAACACTTTGTCGTCCGGTCATACTGTCATGATTCCCCAATGGCATGGGAACATCAGAAACACAAAAATAACAGACTAGCTCTCGGGTGATGGAAACTCAAGCTGACCGTGACCTAAATCTACCACACAACTAACAGTAGCCAGGAAGCATTCCTACGGCTGCCTAGATGCCATGCGCCAGCCGGAGAACTAACTACGCCAGGAAGAGGAAGGAACAGACCTGGCTTACCTCTAGAGAAATCCCCAAAGATGATAGTAGCCCCCACGTATATTGACGGTGAGTTCAGAGGAAAAGACATACACAGTATGAAGGTAGATTTAGCAAAGCGAGGTCCACTTACTAGAGAGAGGAAGGATACAAAAGAGGACTTCACGGTCAGCTGAAAAACCCTTTCAAAAACCCATCCTGAAAATACTTTAAGACTCCTGTGTCAACTCATGACACAGGAGTGGCAATTTCAGTCCACAAGAGCTTCCAGTAACAGGAAATGACAAAACTGTAAACTGGACAAGAAAAACAAAACAATAAGGACAAGAGTCCACTTAGCTGATCAGCAGACTAGTAGCAGGAACATGCAACTGAAAGACTCAGGTTACAATGATGACCGGCAAGGAAGTGACTGGAGAGCAAGGCTAAATAGGGAACTCCCAAAACTGATGGAAGCAGGTGAGCTGAGGCAGAAAAGCACACACAAGTCTCTAGTACCACCAGCCACCACCAGGGGAGCCAAAAAGCAGATCACAACAGGTGTGCCTAACAAACCCTAGACACCTCGACACAGCCGGAGGACTAAATACCCCTATAGATGGAAATAGGAATGCTATCTTGCCTCAGAGCAGACCCCCAAAGGATAGGCAGCCCCCCACGAATAATGACTGTGAGTAGGAGAAGAATAGACACACGCAGGTATAAAACAGGATTTAGCAAAAGAGGCCACTCTAGCTAAATAGGAAAGGATAGGACAGATTACTAGGCGGTCAGTATTAAAACCCTTCCAAAAATATCCACAACAGATAATACAAAAAATTCCACAATCTAACTAAAGACATGGAATGTATATCTGCCACTCCAGAGAATCCAACAAGACTGAGAAAATACTGACACAATCTAAGCTGGACAAGAAAACACAAAGAATAGCACTGAATTGTGAAGCACACAGCATGTGAAAAAAAAACCAGACACTTATCTTTGCTGATTAGGCAGAAAGGCAGAAGGAACCAAGCAGAGGTCCAACACCTCCCAACAACAATTGACAACTGGCAAGGACTAATGAATCCTGCACACCTAAATACTCCAGTCAGAACTGCAATCAGCAGACACACCTGACCAGGACTGCAACCCAAGGACAACTGAATTACCACCTACTACCACCGGAGGGAACCCAGAAGCAGAATTCACAACAGTACCCTCCCCTTGAGGAGGGGTCACCGAACCCTCTCCAGCGCCCCCAGGCCGATCAGGACGAGCCAGATGAAAGGCACGGACCAAATCAACAGCATGGACATCAGAAGCAAAAACCCAAGAATTATCCTCCTGGTCATAACCCTTCCATTTGACAAGGTACTGAAGCCTCCGCCTCGAAAAACGAGAATCCAAAATCTTCTCAACCACATACTCCAACTCCCCATCAACGAAAACAGGGGCCGGAGGATCAACAGAGGGAACAACGGGCACCACATATTTCCGCCAAAAAGATCTATGGAAGACATTATGGATAGCAAAAGAGGCCGGAAGCGCCAATCGAAAAGACACCGGATTAATAATCTCAGAAATCCTATAAGGACCAATAAACCGAGGCTTAAACTTAGGGGAAGAGACCTTCATAGGAACATGACGGGAAGACAACCAAACCAAATCCCCAACCCGAAGCCGGGAACCAACACACCGACGACGGTTAGCAAAACGTTGAGCCTCCTCCTGAGACAACACCAAATTGTCCACCACATGAGCCCAAATCTGCTGCAACCTGTCAACCACAGAATCCACACCAGGACAGTCAGAAGGCTCAACCTGCCCAGAAGAAAACGAGGATGAAAACCAAAATTACAAAAAAAAGGCGGAACCAAAGTAGCCGAACTAGCCCGATTATTAAGGGCAAACTCGGCCAATGGCAAAAAGGCCACCCAATCATCCTGATCGGCAGACACAAAGCATCTCAAATAAGTCTCCAAAGTCTGATTAGTTCGCTCGGTCTGGCCATTTGTCTGAGGATGAAATGCAGAAGAAAAAGACAAATCAATGCCCAGCCTAGCACAAAAGGCCCGCCAAAACCTAGAAACAAACTGGGAACCTCTGTCGGACACAATATTCTCCGGAATACCATGCAAACGAACCACATGCTGAAAAAACAACGGAACCAACTCTGAAGAGGAAGGCAATTTAGGCAAAGGCACCAAATGAACCATCTTAGAAAACCGGTCACAAACAACCCAGATAACCGACATCCTCTGGGAAACCGGAAGATCAGAAATAAAATCCATAGAAATATGCGTCCAGGGCCTCTCAGGGACCGGCAATGGCAAAAGTAACCCACTAGCACGGGAACAACAAGGCTTGGCCCGCGCACAAGTCCCACAGGACTGCACAAAAGAACGCACATCACGTGACAACGAAGGCCACCAAAAGGACCTACCAACCAAATCTCTGGTACCAAAAATACCAGGATGACCAGCCAACACAGAACAGTTAACCTCAGAAATCACTCTACTAGTCCATCTGTCAGGAACAAACAATTTCCCCACAGGACAGCGGTCAGGTCTATCAGCCTGAAATTCCTGAAGAACCCGCCGTAAATCAGGGGAAATGGCAGAAAGGACCACCCCTTCTTTCAGAATGCCGACCGGTTCAAGGACCTCAGGAGAATCAGGCAAAAAACTCCTAGAAAGGGCATCAGCCTTAATATTCTTAGAACCCGGAAGATACGAAACCACGAAATCAAAACGGGAAAAAAACAAGGACCATCGAGCCTGTCTAGGACTCAGCCATTTGGCAGACTCGAGGTAAATCAAATTCCTATGATCGGTCAGGACCACAATACGGTGCTTAGCTCCCTCAAGCCAATGTCGCCACTCCTCAAACGCCCACTACATAGCCAACAACTCCCGATTGCCGACATCATAATTGCGTTCAGCAGGCGAAAACTTGCGGGAGAAGAAGGCACACGGTTTCATCAAAGAACCAACAGAATCCCTCTGAGACAAAACGGCCCCTGCCCCAATCTCAGAAGCATCAATCTCAACCTGAAACGGAAGAGAAACATCTGGTTGGCGCAACACCGGAGCAGAAGTAAATCGGCGTTTAAGCTCCTGAAAGGCAGAGACAGCCACAGAGGACCAATTCGCCACATCAGCGCCTTTTTTCATCAAATCAGTCAAGGGTTTAACCACGCTGGAGAAGTTAGCAATGAACCGGCGATAAAAATTTGCAAAACCCAAAAATTTCTGAAGGCTCTTCACGGATGTGGGTTGAATCCAATCATGAATGGCCTGAACCTTAACCGGATCCATCTCCATAGATGAGGGAGAAAAAATAAAGCCCAAAAAAGAAACCTTCTGCACCCCAAAGAGACACTTAGACCCCTTCACAAACAAAGCATTGTCACGAAGGATCTGAAATACCATCCTGACCTGTTCCACATGAGACTTCCAATCATCGGAAAAAATCAAAATATCGTCCAAATATACAATCAAGAATTTATCAATATAAGTCCGGAAGATATCGTGCATGAAGGATTGAAAAACAGATGGAGCGATAGTGAGCCCGAATGGCATCACAAGGTATTCAAAATGGCCTTCGGGCGTATTAAACGCAGTTTTCCATTCATCACCCTGCTTAATACGAACAAGATTATATGCCCCCCGAAGGTCAATCTTCGTAAACCAACTAGCCCCCTTAATCCTAGCAAACAAATCGGAAAGCAAAGGTAAAGGGTATTGAAACTTGACTGTGATCTTATTCAAGAGGCGATAATCAATACAAGGTCTCAAGGAGCCATCCTTCTTACCAACAAAAAAAAACCTGCTCCCAACGGTGAAGAAGATGGCCGAATATGCCCTTTCTCCAAAGACTCCTTAACATAACTCCGCATGGCGGTATGTTCAGGCACAGACAGGTTGAAAAGTCGGCCTTTAGGAAACTTACTGCCTGGAATCAAGTCAATCGCACAATCACAGTCCCTGTGCGGTGGAAGGGAACTGGACTTGGGCTCATCGAATACATCCTGAAAATCAGACAAAAACTCTGGAATTTCAGAAGAGGAAGAAGAGGAGATTGACATCAAAGGAACATCATTATGAACCCCCTGACAACCCCAACTAGTCACAGACATAGATTTCCAATCCAACACAGGATTATGTACCTGCAACCACGGGAAACCCAGCACGATAACATCATGCAAATTATGCAACACCAGAAATCGACAATCTTCCTGATGGGCTGGCGCCATGTGCATGGTCACCTGTGTCCAAAACTGGGGCTTATTTTTAGCCAAAGGTGTAGCATCAATCCCCCTTAAAGGAATAGGGTTCTGCAAAGGCTGCAAGGGAAAACCACAGCGCCTGGCAAACTCAAAATCCATTAAGTTCAAGGCGGTGCCTGAATCAACAAACGCCATAACAGAAAATGATGACAATGAGCAGATCAAGGACACCGATAACAGAAATTTAGGTTGTACAGTACTGATAGTAAATGAACTAGCGATCCTTTTTGTCCGCTTAGGGCAGACTGAAATGACATGAGAAGCGTCGCCACAATAATAACACAACCTATTCTGACGTCTGAATCCTTGTCGTTCCGTTCTAGACAAAATCCTATCACACTGCATTGGCTCAGGACTTTGCTCTAAGGACGACGCCACAGTGCGCACAGTTTGACGCTCCCGCAAGCGCCGATCAATCTGAATGGCCAGAGACATAGAATCACTCAGACCGGAAGGCGTGGGAAACCCCACCATAACATCTTTAACTGATTCAGAAAGACCCTTTCTGAAAATTGCCGCCAAAGCATCATCATTCCATTTAGTCAACACAGACCATTTTCTAAATTTCTGACAATACAATTCTGCCGCCTCTTGACCCTGAGACAGGGCCAACAAGGTTTTCTCTGCTTGATCCACAGAATTCGGTTCATCATATAATAATCCTAAAGCTTGAAAAAAGGAATCTACATTAAGCAAGGCCGGATTCCCAGATTCCAGGGAAAATGCCCAATCCTGTGGATCGCCACGCAGCAGAGAGATGACAATTTTAACCTGCTGAATGGAATCACCGGAGGATCGTGGTCTCAGAGCAAAAAACAGTTTACAATTGTTTTTAAAACCCCAAAATTTGGATCTATCCCAAAAAACAAATCAGGAGTAGGAATCTTCGGCTCTAAAGCAGGAGTCTGAACAATATAATCAGAAATACCCTGTACCCTAGCAGCAAGCTGGTCTACATGAGAAGCTAATTCCTGAACATCCATGCTGGCACAAGACTCCTCAGCCACCCATAAATAAAGAGGGAAGAAAAGACAAAACAGACTGCAAAAAAAAAAATGGCTCAACACCTTTCTTCCCTTCTTCTGAGATGCATTTAACTCATTATGGGCCAGTTGTACTGTTATGATCTGGTGACCTTGGAGCCGCATGAAAACTTTCTCTGGAGTCGGTGGAACCTGTACTGACCGCAAATCCTGAACTAACACCGCAACTAGAAGTAGCCGTGGGGTGTGCCTAACAAACCCTAGACACCTCGACACAGCCGGAGGACTAAATACCCCTATAGATGGAAATAGGAATGCTATCTTGCCTCAGAGCAGACCCCCAAAGGATAGGCAGCCCCCCACGAATAATGACTGAGTAGGAGAAGAATAGACACACGCAGGTAGAAAACAGGATTTAGCAAAAGAGGCCACTCTAGCTAAATAGGAAAGGATAGGACAGATTACTAGGCGGTCAGTATTAAAACCCTTCCAAAAATATCCACAACATATAATACAAAAAATTCCACAATCTAACTAAAGACATGGAATGTATATCTGCCACTCCAGAGAATCCAACAAGACTGAGAAAATACTGACACAATCTAAGCTGGACAAGAAAACACAAAGAATAGCACTGAATTGTGAAGCACACAGCATGTGAAAAAAAACCAGACACATATCTTTGCTGATTAGGCAGAAAGGCAGGAGGAACCAAGCAGAGGTCCAACACCTCCCAACAACAATTGACAACTGGCAAGGACTAATGAATCCTGCACACCTAAATACCCCAGTCAGAACTGCAATCAGCAGACACACCTGACCAGGACTGCAACCCAGGGACAACTGCATTACCACCTACTACCACCGGAGGGAACCCAGAAGCAGAATTCACAACAGCAGCCCATGACTGACGTCTAGTGTTTATGCCTCACATACAGTGTTCGAGATGTCAGAGACCAAGTAAAAGTCTGAAAAATAGGCATATAGCAGATGAATTCAATCTACTGACGCCTAGCTTTACTCAATGCCGACAAGGGGATCCACGATTGTCCCCAAACATCAGATCGGGAAACTTTTCTAATGTGAAGTATATTATTTTAAGCTCATTTTAGGATTAATTTTTGACCTGTACAACCCCTTTACCTAGTGCTGTGGTCACTTTGAGAATCACTGTATGACCAGGAGCTTTGCTACAATGTTAAAGATGCACTCCAATTAAAGTTTTTATCCTCTTAATACTGTATATTGCAGTCATCACATTATATAGTACTGTGTACTTACAATTGCTCATTTTGCCTTTCTTGTTTGTTTTAAACATCTTTTTATTAAGGTTAATACAATTAACAATTCAAAAGCGTTAATAAAGAGATAACAAAAATAGAATTGGGAGTCATCTGTTAATTAATACAATAACATAAAATTGTGGGGCCACTTTATAATGGAAACAGAAAGAACAGTATTCGTTTGTAGTGCAGTCGGTGGCCAGCAGGGTATAACAAAACAGAGACTACTTGTAGAAGTAGGATTATATATTCATCACATATAACTTTTATGCAATAAATTTTGAGAAATTAAAAGATAAAGAAGAGAAGAGGGGAGAGGGGGGGGAGGAAGTTGGGGGGTTACTCCTACAGCGAAGAGGAAGGCCGGCATGTTGAGAAACACCAACAGGTAAGGTGCTATTGTGCATCAGAACATTCGTTAATAGGATGTAGTAGCATCTAAGGATCTTCAGGAAACCTATAGATTAATAATGGCCAGATATTCATTACTTGTTCTGAAAGTTTTCCAGGGAGCCCATGTTAAATGAAATCTATCTTGTGAGAAGTAGGAATATGCAGAGATTTCTTCTATATAAAATAATTGATCGACCTTATTTACCCAGTCCGAGAGACTTGGACAGTTTTTGGTCATCCAATGAACTGGGATTAGGAGTTTAGCTGCCGAAAGAAGAAATGCCAATAGGGATTTATTCTTAGATTTCGACTTGTCTCCCTTCCAGTTCAGGAAAATGAGCATCAGGGAAGGAGGCTGCAATAATTTGCAAATGTCAGTTGTGTACCTCAACACTTCCTTCCAGAAAGTTTGTATTTGTTCACAGGACCACCACAAGTGTAGAAAGGTTCCAATATCCCTAGAGCATCTCCAACATGTTGACACTATCTTAGGGTACCACAGATGGGATAATGTTGGGGTAGTATACCATCTGGTGATGATTTTGTATGAGTTTTCTTGTACTCTAATACAACTTGAGGGTCCATGTGAATTTTTATATATTTGATCCACCTCCCATTCCTGAAACTCAACACCCAAGTCTTTCTCCCAGCTACAAGTATAAGCTCGCTTGAGTGGAGTTGTATTAACTATGATTACTTGGTAAAGCTTAGCCATAATTTTCTTCGGAGGATTAAGGCCCCGTCACACACAGCGACGCTGCAGCGATACAGACAACGATGCTGATCGCTGCAGCGTCGCTGTTTTGTCGCTGGGGAGCTGTCACACAGACAGCTCTCTCCAGCGACCAACGATCAGGGGAACGACTTCGGCATCGTTGAAACTGTCTTCAACGATGCCGAAGTCCCCCTGCAGCACCCGGGTAACCAGGGTAAACATCGGGTTACTAAGCGCAGGGCCGCGCTTAGTAACCCGATGTTTACCCTGGTTACCAAAAAAAACAAACCGTACATACTCACCATCTGATGTCCGTCAGGTCCCTTGCCGTCTGCTTCCTGCTCTGACTGAGTGCCGCCGTACACTGAGAGCAGAGCGCAGCGGTGACGTCACCGCTGCGCTCTGCTCTCACTGTACGGCGGCACTCAGTCAGAGCAGGAAGCAGACGGCAAGGGACCTGACGGACATCAGATGGTGAGTATGTACTGTTTTTTTTTTTTTACATTTACGCTGGTAACCAGGGTAAACATCGGGTTACTAAGCGCGGCCCTGCGCTTAGTAACCCGATGTTTACCCTGGTTACCAGTGAAGACATCGCTGGATCGGTGTCACACACACCGATTCAGCGATGTCAGCGGGACCTCAACGATCAAAAAACGGCCCAGGCCATTCCGACACGACCAGCGATCTCGCAGCAGGGGCCTGATCGCTGGTACGTGTCACACATAGCGAGATCGCTACTGAGGTCGCTGTTGCGTCACAAAACTTGTGACTCAGCAGCGATCTCGCTAGCGATCTCGCTATGTGAGACGGGGCCTTTACTCTGCACCAAGAGTTGTTCAAAAGTTGTCAATTCTCTATGAAAGTGACCAGTCTTAAGGTAGACAAAAGGTAATTGACCAACAGCACTCAGGTGTTCACGGTGCACGTTCCACAGTCCATGAATCCAATTGGACCAATACTCACAGAAATACTGAAGGAAGGAACAGCATCCGTATCCAGGTGAAAAAATAAAGTCTTTATTCTGCCATTACAAGATGCAACGTTTCGGCCGGCAACCCGTAATTTTCATTTTCCTGATGTCCTTCCCCAGCCCTGTGTTATTTTTCACAGGAAGACAAAACGGCTCTCGTAGAATTTATACAGGCAATACGGCTGCCCATAACGACTGCAGGCAGCCTTCCAGAAGGTTCTCAATGTGGAGGAGACTACTTTTTCCGCTGGATTCCATTCTGGAGGAATAATGGACTTTATGTGCGTTAAAATGTGAATGACCAAGTTTACTATTTTCCTTGTAAAATCTGATATCTTTCTCTAATAAAAGAGGGAACATGTTAATCTGTTTCACATTGTGTGGTCCTGGTCATTTTTAAACAAGGAACGCATTTTATTTATATCTGGGTGTGTATTATGGGACATTGTATCAGCCATGCTACTCAATATTTGGAACTGGTTCATGTGTCAAATTCTGGTCATTAGAGATGATTAAAAAGATTCGCCGGACTCTAGTCCAGTGGGCTCGTTAATCATCCATGGCCTCGTTAATCATCCATGGCCTCATTGGTCATCCATGTCCTCGTTGGTCATCCATGCCCTCGTTGGTCATCCATGCCCTCGTTGGTCATCCATGGCCTCATTGGTCATTCATGGCCTCATTGGTCATCCATGCCCTCGTTGGTCATCCATTGTCTCATTTGTCATCCGTTGTCTCATTGGTCATCAATGGCCTCGTTGGTCATCAATGGCCTCGTTGGTCATCCATGGCCTCTTTTGTCATCTGTGGTCTCATTGGTCATCCATGGTCTCATTGGTCACCCATGGCCTCATTGGTCATCCGTGGCCTCATTGGTCATCCATGGCCTCGTTGGTCATCCGTGGCCTTGTTGGTCATCCATAGCCTCGTTGGCTATCCGTGCCCTAGCTGGTCATCCGCCACTGATGGATCAGAGCCCTGTCAACAACCTCCTACCTGCCGAAATCCCAGGCGCCCCCTCTAATTAACATGCATGGCACAATGTCTTGTGTGTGTTGCATTGCAATGATGATGTCGCACTCGACCTTTGAATCAGAGGAAGCGCAAGGAATTCCTACAGGTAGGAAGCAGTTTGTACGGCTTTAGCAAGGCAGTTGTGGACTACTGACAAGGCTGCTAGATCAGAGTCCTGGGAGGCTTTTGATTGTGTCTACTGTTCGCCTATGTTTAATGACAACTATTATAGTACTAGAGTTTAGTTACACAGTTTATAACTGAACAAGAAATGACTTTCTCTCCATGATCACCTCCATCTCTAACTGTATCAGTGTTGGTCTGTACTGTAATTCTACAAAAATTAAAAAAACTGATCAGCACCTCCAAACAGAATAAGGCGAATGTGAACAGGTGCAAACCATGACAACTATTCAATCTAACAAAGAAAATACAGTTGCACTCAGAAATCCTATAATATGCAAACATTGAATATATGGATTCTAGTAGTATATGTATACTTAGCGTTAAAATTGGCCAATTCATGAGAGCCCATCAGCCGCTGCAAGGCGTACCCCTTTGATGGGACCTTAACCTTTTCTGCCTCTCCCAGTTGCACTTGTTCACACTTGCTTTATTCTGTTTGGAGGTGGTGGTTAGTTTTTTATTTTTGTAGTATACCCCTTTCTGACTGAGCAGTACTCCCATCAGCCTCAGGGGAGAGTCACACAGTAGTATAACTCTGGACGAGGAACGCAACAGAATGCTCGGACTGGCTGTCTGCTCTCCTGATCTGAGCGAGACAGCTGCATAGAAATCCATGCTGTCACACTCCTGCCGGGAGAGCCGCCAGCCAGACCGAGTATTACGTTGCGATTGTCATCTCATTCATACTCTTCCCTAAAGTGCTTTTAATCAGAGTTGGATCCTACCTGCCCTTTAAATTTGTAGTCTTTCAGCCCGGGAGAGTCATATAAGGTAAGAGTCCCATCAAAGGGGTACGCCTTGCCACGGCTGATGGGCTCTCATGAATTGGCTAATTTGTGTGCAAAGTACTTTCATTTTTTGTATGTATTTTCTATAGCAGTAATTCAATTATAATTTCATATATTCAATGCTTGCATAGCGTTTCAGAGTGCAGCTGTATTTTTTTAGCTTTACTGTTGTCTCTTGTGTAAGAAAATCCCTGCACGTAGCTAATAGCATTGCATATCGTGACCTCCCAACACAGGACTGTGGTTTATCCAGATCTGTAACCAGAGCTATACGGTCATTGACAATTTGTTACATGCATTACATTGGGGGCCACATAGCAGTAGAAAGGTCCATATGTATTATTCTTATAGGGACCTTTGATATCCCCAGTACAGAATATAAAACCATTATAGGATCCAAAGGAAGTATATTAGTATCACCGGACCCCATCCTTTACCCAATGCAGGAGCTGAAGCTGCAAACAGCAAGTTTCATCAGCAAATGAAGCTTCCTGCCATGGCAGATCCCCAATAATCACAATTTTGTAAAATCAAATTTCACAAGTTTTTCAGAGGTCACCTGGCTAATAGCCCTTGGCTAGTTTTGCAATGTACAAGTAGCATGGGCTCTCATCTTACAGCTTTTTAGTATCTTCTTCAGCCATGCAGATTTAGTAGCTGTCACATTAATATTGTAGTAGAAACAATGAAATGTCATATATATAATAGCTTAGCTCTCAGGTGCCGTTTCTAATACTTCTGGGAGTATACCGGTTTGGCAACTTCACCTAGAGACGCGGGTAGGCTAAGAAAGGGTGCTGTCTTCGCGTGTAAAAGGCGGGGGTGATGATTCACATGCTCCATCATGACTGTTCATCCTTATCTGTGTACGTACAATGTTCTATTGATGTGTTCTAATCCATGCCCATCCGACATGGCAGTGGGATTATAGCGTTGTGGGCAATATTTCTTTCCACGTCCTACACTAAAGGTGTATTGGGAACACCATATTCACACAGCCATGGTCAGTTCTCTATGTAAATTGGTAAATCACCTTCCTTATACTCCCCAGTGATGTACTGGTTTTGGGTGGGAACAACAAATAAAGTTGCACTCTGCAGCGCTATAGCATGCAAACATGAAATATGAAACTTGAACAGCACCACTGTACTAGAAAATATGAAAAATTGAGAATACTTAACGCATAAATTGGCCAATTCATGTATACCCAGCAGCCACGACAAGGCGATTCTCGTTGCTGGGACCTACCTAATGTGAATCCTCTCTTAGACTAAAGTCTACATCTCTATGGTTTTGGGTGGGCACACAAGCCGTCCCATTGTAACAGCCAGGGTCAAAGACCAGCATGATCCCAGTTGTTTAACCCCCTTCAATGGCGTTTTCAATTCAAACTGCGTCATCTAATTGGTTAGACAGAGCAAGGAGGCTATGCCTAACTCCCAATCGGCACCACAGAAACAATAGGTTGTCAATAGCCCCAAAGGCTACAATACAAGTTAGAGGAAAGATGGCCAAACCCACCATTTTCAACCATCTCATGTGTATGGGGGCCTCCTAAATCTGTCAGGTGGGGTTTCAGCAACTGATTTTTTTTTCCACGGGAGATAAAACACTATCGGAGGAATTTGCGAGTCGAGCACACATGTGTATGATGGAGTTGGGAAAATAGCTGTCTACCGAATGAATGTTAATCTGATAGTTATCTCGGCTTAAAGGGGTTGTCCACTTTCAGAAAACTTTTCTCTATAAGCTGTGGTAGATCGCGTTCCTCCCTTTGATGCGGGCTCCGGCGCTGAGCCTGCATTTTTACCGACACATGACAGCTGATTTGATCAGTTATCCACCCATGGCTGTTAACTTGTTAAATGCCGCTGTGAATCACCGTATATCAAGCAACATATAACTCGAGTGCGCTGGAAGCACATTATAACCCCCGCCTGTCGGCGCCTGTGTCACATGACTGTGGGTTGCCGATGTGTAGGCATGACAACCAGAGGTCTCCAGCAGACCTCTATGGTTGTCACTGCTGGACTGCTATGAGCGCCGCCCGGTGGTCGGTGCTCATAGCAAGTGAGCAATTCTGCTACATACAGGCGATCTGATCATCACCTGTATGTAGCAGAGCCGATTAGGTTATGGCAGCTTCTAATCTCCCATGGAGACTATTGAATCATGCCAAAAGTAAAAAAAAATGTTTTTAAAATTTTTTTAAAAAAAGTTCAAATCACCCCCCTTTCGCCCCATTCTAAATAAAACAATGAAAAAAATTGAACATACACATATTTGGTATCGGCGTGTTCAGAATTGCCCGACCTATCAATATAAATAATAATAAACCCGATCGCTAAACGGCGTAGCGAGAAAAAAGTCAAAACACCAGAATTACGTTTTTTTGGTCGCCGCAACATTGCATTAAAATGTCGTAACAGCACCAAAATGGTATTAAAATGTCAGCTCAGCATGCAAAAAAAAAGCCCTCACCCAACCACAGAACACGAAAAATGCAGACGCTACGGGTATCGGAAAATGGCACAATTTTTTTTTTTAACAGACTTTGGAATTTTTTCTCATCACTTAAATAAAAAAGAACCTAGACATGTTTGATGTCTATGTACTCGGAATGACATGGAGAATCATAATGGCCCGTCAGTTTTAGCATTTAGTAAACATGGTAAAAATAAACAAACAACAAGAACAACTGTGGGATTGCACTTTTTTTGCAATTCCACCACACTTGGATTTTTTTCCCCGTTTTCCAGTATACAATATATTAAATTCAATAGTGTCGTTCAAAAGTACAACTCGTCCGGGAAAAAACAAGCCCTCACATGGCCATATAGACTGAAAAATAAAAAAGTTTTGGCTCTGAGAAGAAGGGGAGCAAAAAAACGAAAATATCTACAGGGGTTAAGGGGTTAAACTTTGCATTTTTTTTTCACCACTTAGTTAAAAAATAACCTATACATGTTTGGTATCTACATACCCGTACTGACCTAGAGAATCATATCGGCAGGTCAGTTTTAGCATCTAGAAAGCATGGTATAAAAAAACAAAACAAAAAACTAATGGTAGAATTGCACTTTTTTTTGCAATTTCACTGCACTTGGAATGTTTTTTTCTGATTTCCAGTACACTATATGGTAAACGGTGTTGTTCAAAAGTACAACTCGTCCCGCAAATAACAAGCCGTCACAAGGCCATATTGACGGAAAAATAAAAAATGGTTATGGCTGTGGGAAGGAGGGGAGTGAAAAACAAAAAGTCAAAAATTGAAAATGCTAAGTTCTTGCAGGGATTAAGGCAGTATCTGAAAGCTTGCCTTTTAGATTTGAGCAAAAAGATTTCTGATGCTCTGGTCCAGTGCGGTCCTCCATGGCACCCATACCAGGGGAAGGTTTACTAATATAGATTAAATCGGTCCATATAAGGTCCATAACGTCAAGGGACCTAGAAGGCGCCCAGGATGCCTGCCGCAGAGGTGGAGGCTGTCCTTGCCCAACTGTCATGGAGGATTGGACTAGACACCGGACCAGAAAACTGCAGAAAACTTTTTGCTCAACTTTATTGGCTATTACTAAACTACTGCCAATAATACAGTGCAATAAAGGACTGCACAAAGGACCGAAAAATTAGAATAAAGTTTATTAATGGGTTTTTTCCTCCTAATATTAACCTTACGTAATGGTAGGGGGGCACTCAAGGGGCCCATTCTATAAGTTACAACATAGAGCCTTCCTGGTGGACTAGGCCTGTCCATTTATTGAATATTGGCCATTTCGGTGCTATGTAATGGTGCGTTTCCTGCATGAGACAGCCCCATTGAATATAATTTTACAGTCTTAAAGTGCCAATTACATTTCCTAAAAAGTGCAATTCTCCTTTAACACTGTAGCCGATCACTTTTCTTCTACTACTTTGATGGCAGCTACATTTGCATGTGGGAATTATATTGTGTAGCTGTATTCATACAGTGACCCGCTGTCCATTCAGAGTCATTGGCGCTTACATCAGTCATGTGCATATTAATATAAACCAGAATGAGGACCTAGGGGGTTTATTCTTCTTCTCACTGATGCGCCTTATTTGCATTTGAAACAAACTGAATAGCGAATGTTTCACACTTTTTACAGTTCTAATTTATTTGCTCTCTAAAGGTTATACCTCAACGCAACTTGGAAGTTCATGAGACTTAGGAGCAAAGACCATGATTCTAGTGATGTATCACTTACTGGGCTGCTTGCTTTAGTTTTGAAAAAAAAAAAATCCTTATTTTATCTTCTGCAGATCTAGCTGTTCTCTGAATGCTGAGCTCTATATAATCCCACCCACAGCACTGATTGGCAGCTTTTGGTGTACACTGCTGCCAATCAGTAATGGGGGATGGGTTATACAGAGCTCATGAATATGGAGGACTACATGGAGGTAGGTTTACTAGTCCTCTATTCAGAATCTCCTACAGATACAACAGTGATTTTTTTTTACTAGTCCTCTATTCATAATCTCCTACAGATACAACAGTGATTTTTTTTTACTAGTCCTCTATTCATAATCTCCTACAGATACAACAGTGATTTTTTTTTACTAGTCCTCTATTCATAATCTCCTACAGATACAACAGTGATTTTTTTTTACTAGTCCTCTATTCATAATCTCCTACAGATACAACAGTGATTTTTTTTTTCACAACTACAGCAAGTAGCCAGGTAGTGATATATCCCTGGAATCAGGGTCTCTGCCCCTATATTAAGCTATTAGATTAGGTAGCACAAAACCTGGTATAGAGAGTATAGAAGCCTAGCACTCGACAAACGTGGAAAACCTGGTGACAGATTCCCTTTGAGGCTATTAGAAGTCACAGCAGCAAAAAATTGTAAGGTCTTCAGACAAGTGATTGTTTATGTCGGCAACTCCTTTTTCTTAAATACGTCCCCATCATTACTCTCATCAATAAACTGTAATCAGCAGTAAGGTTGGAGTCACATTACCGTATAATACGGACGAGTGCTAAGCGATAAAAAAACGCATAGCACTCGGACCATTGTTAGTCTATGGGGTCGCTCCTATCATCTGTTTTTTTTCTCGGCCGTATTAGACGTGCTAGAGAAATCACAGCATGCTGCGATTGTCCGCATATCTCGGCCGAGAAACGCCAATGCAAGTCTATGGGTGCGAGAAAAACTCACACACCACACGGACCGTCAGTGTGACTTGTGAGAAATAAGCACCGGTGTCCTTTAGAAAAGCCGGTAATTCAGTGCGGTTTACAGTAAAATCACACTGACAGGTTACAATAGAATAGATAAAATAAATGTACTGTATACACATAGTATAGGTATATACAGTGGGGCAAAAAAGTATTTAGTCATTCAGCAATAGTGCAAGTTCCACCACTTAAAAAGATGAGAGGCGTCTGTAATTTACATCATAGGTAGACCTCAACTATGGGAGACAAACTGAGAAATACAAATCCAGAAAATCACATTGTCTGTTTTTTTATCATTTTATTTGCATATTATGGTGGAAAATAAGTATTTGGTCAGAAACAAAATTTCATCTCATTACTTTGTAATATATCCTTTGTTGGCAATGACAGAGGTCAAAAGTTTTCTGTAAGTCTTCACAAGGTTGCCACACACTGTTGTTGGTATGTTGGCCCATTCCTCCATGCAGATCTCCTCTAGAGCAGTGATGTTTTTGGCTTTTCGCTTGGCAACACGGACTTTCAACTCCCTCCAAAGGTTTTCTATAGGGTTGAGATCTGGAGACTGGCTAGGCCACTCCAGGACCTTGAAATGCTTCTTACGAAGCCACTCCTTCGTTGCCCTGGCGATGTGCTTTGGATCATTGTCATGTTGAAAGACCCAGCCACGTTTCATCTTCAATGCCCTTGCTGATGGAAGGAGGTTTGCACTCAAAATCTCACGATACATGGCCCCATTCATTCTTTCATGTACCCGGATCAGTCGTCCTGGCCCCTTTGCAGAGAAACAGCCCCAAAGCATGATGTTTCCACCACCATGCTTTACAGTAGGTATGGTGTTTGATGGATGCAACTCAGTATTCTTTTTCCTCCAAACACGACAAGTTGTGTTTCTGCCAAACAGTTCCAGTTTGGTTTCATCAGACCATAGGACATTCTCCCAAAACTCCTCTGGATCATCCAAATGCTCTCTAGCAAACTTCAGACGGGCCCGGACATGTACTGGCTTAAGCAGTGGGACACGTCTGGCACTGCAGGATCTGCGTCCATGGTGGCGTAGTGTGTTACTTATGGTAGGCCTTGTTACATTGGTCCCAGCTCTCTGCAGTTCATTCACTAGGTCCCCCCGCGTGGTTCTGGGATTTTTGCTCACCGTTCTTGTGATCATTCTGACCCCACGGGGTGGGATTTTGCGTGGAGCCCCAGATCGAGGGAGATTATCAGTGGTCTTGAATGTCTTCCATTTTCTAATTATTGCTCCCACTGTTGATTTCTTCACTCCAAGCTGGTTGGCTATTGCAGATTCAGTCTTCCCAGCCTGGTGCATGGCTACAATTTTGTTTCTGGTGTCCTTTGACAGCTCTTTGGTCTTCACCATAGTGGAGTTTGGAGTCAGACTGTTTGAGGGTGTGCACAGGTGTCTTTTTATACTGATAACAAGTTTAAACAGGTGCCATTACTACAGGTAATGAGTGGAGGAAAGAGGAGACTCTTAAAGAAGAAGTTACAGGTCTGTGAGAGCCAGAAATCTTGATTGTTTGTTTCTGACCAAATACTTATTTTCCACCATAATATGCAAATAAAATGATAAAAAAACAGACAATGTGATTTTCTGGATTTTTATTTCTCAGTTTGTCTCCCATAGTTGAGGTCTACCTATGATGTAAATTACAGACGCCT
This sequence comes from Ranitomeya variabilis, assembly GCF_051348905.1. Lineage (NCBI taxonomy): Eukaryota > Metazoa > Chordata > Amphibia > Anura > Dendrobatidae > Ranitomeya > Ranitomeya variabilis. The sequence continues at coordinate 291,212,096 of NC_135235.1, forward strand.
CTCATCTTTTTAAGTGGTGGAACTTGCACTATTGCTGAATGACTAAATACTTTTTTGCCCCACTGTATGTCAGTGAGACACATATATATATACATATATTTATATGTCATACAGTGCTAGATAGCACAATAGCCGGTAATTCAATTGTCGGCTTTTGCTAAATCATTACAGAACCCAACAGGATATGAGACATAGTTACATACAGTAAACCATTGCATATCCGTTATATTTTTACATATTCCTCACTAATAATGTTAGTAGTGTGTGTGTGTGTGTGTGTGTAAAATTTGGGAGCTGTAGGTGTTAAAGGGTTAATTCACGGAAAAAACTGGCGTGGGCTCCCTCGCAATTTTCTCCGCCAGAGTGGGAAAGCCAGTGACAGAGGGCAGATATTAATAGCCTACAGAGGGATCGTGATTATTGCCCCCCCCCAGCTAAAAACATCCGCCCCCAGCCACCCCAGAAAAGGCACATCTGTAAGATGTGTTGTGAATTCTGCTTTTGGGTTCCCTCCGGTGGTGGTAGGTGGTAATGCAGTTGTCCCTGAGTTGCAGTCCTGGTCAGGTGTTTCTGCTGATTGCAGTTCTGACTGGGGTATTTAGGTGTGCAGGATTCATTAGTCCTTGCCAGTTGTCAATTGTTGTTGGGAGGTGTTTGTCCTCTTCCTGGTTCCTCCTGCCTTTCTGCCAAATCAGCAAAGATAAGTGTCTGGTTTTTTTTCTGTTGCACACATGCTGTGTGCTTCATGATTCAGTGCTATTCTTTTGTGTTTTCTTGTCCAGCTTAGATTGTGTCAGTATTTTCTCAGTCTTGTGCTTGCATGAATGTTCAGGAATTAGCTTCTCGTGTAGACCAGCTTTCTGCTAGGGTACAGGGTATTTCTGATTATATTGTTCAGACTCCTGTTTTAGAACCGAAGATTCCAACTCCTGATTTGTTTTTTGGTGACAGGTCCAAATTTTTGAGTTTTAAAAACAATTGTAAACTGTTTTTTGCTTTGAGACCTCGATCCTCTGGTGATTCCATTCAGCAGGTTAAAATCGTCATCTCCCTGCTGCGTGGCGATCCACAGGATTGGGCATTTTCCCTGGAATCTGGGAATCCTGCTTTGCTTAATGTAGACTCCTTTTTTCAGGCTTTAGGATTATTATATGATGAACCGAATTCTGTGGATCAAGCGGAGAAGACCTTGTTGGCCCTGTCTCAGGGTCAAGAGGCGGCAGAATTGTATTGTCAGAAATTTAGAAAATGGTCTGTGTTGACTAAATGGAATGATGATGTTTTGGCGGCAATTTTCAGAAAGGGTCTTTCTGAATCCGTTAAAGATGTTATGGTGGGGTTTCCCACGCCTTCCGGTCTGAGTGATTTTATGTCTCTGGCCATTCAGATTGATCGGCGCTTGCGGGAGCGTAGAACTGTGCGCGCTGTGGTGTCGTCCTCAGAGCCAATTCCTGAGCCAATGCAGTGTGATAGGATTCTGTCTAGGACAGAACGACAAGGATTCAGACGTCAGAATAGGTTGTGTTATTATTGTGGCGACGCTTCTCATGTCATTTCAGTCTGCCCTAAGCGGACAAAAAGGATCGCTAGTTCAGTTACCATCAGTACTGTACAACCTAAATTTCTGTTATCGGTGTCCTTGATCTGCTCATTGTCATCATTTTCTGTCATGGCGTTTGTGGATTCAGGCGCCGCCTTGAACTTAATGGATTTTGAGTTTGCCAGGCATTGTGGTTTTCCCTTGCAGCCTTTGCAGAACCCTATTCCTTTAAGGGGGATTGATGCTACAGCTTTGGCTAACAATAAGCCTCAGTTTTGGACACAGGTGACCATGCACATGGCGCCAGCCCATCAGGAAGATTGTCGATTTTTGGTGTTGCATAATTTGCATGATGTTATCGTGCTGGGTTTTCCGTGGTTGCAGGTACATAATCCTGTGTTGGATTGGAAGTCTATGTCTGTGACTAGTTGGGGTTGTCAGGAGGTTCATAATGATGTTCCTTTGATGTCAATCTCCTCTTCTTCCTCTTCTGAAATTCCAGAGTTTTTGTCTGATTTTCAGGATGTATTCGATGAGCCCAAGTCCAGTTCCCTTCCACCGCACAGGGACTGTGATTGTGCGATTGACTTGATTCCAGGCAGTAAGTTTCCTAAGGGCCGACTTTTCAACCTGTCTGTGCCTGAACATACCGCCATGCGGAGTTATGTTAAGGAGTCTTTGGAGAAAGGGCATATTCGGCCATCTTCTTCACCGTTGGGAGCGGGATTTTTTTTTGTTGCTAAGAAGGATGGCTCCTTGAGACCTTGTATTGATTATCGCCTCTTGAATAAGATCACGGTCAAGTTTCAATACCCTTTACCTTTGCTTTCTGATTTGTTTGCTAGGATTAAGGGGGGCTAGTTGGTTTACTAAGATTGACCTTCGGGGGGCATATAATCTTGTTCGTATTAAACAGGGTGATGAATGGAAAACTGCGTTTAATACGCCCGAAGGCCATTTTTAATACCTTGTGATGCCATTCGGGCTCACTATCGCTCCATCGGTTTTTCAATCCTTCATGCATGATATCTTCCGGACTTATATTGATAAATTCTTGATTGTATATTTGGACGATATTTTGATTTTTTTCCGATGATTGGGAGTCTCATGTGGAACAGGTTAGGATGGTATTTCAGATCCTTCGTGACAATGCTTTGTTTGTGAAGGGGTCTAAGTGTCTCTTTGGGGTGCAGAAGGTTTCTTTTTTGGGCTTCATTTTTTCTCCCTCATCTATGGAGATGGATCCAGTTAAGGTTCAGGCCATTTACGATTGGATTCAACCCACATCCGTGAAGAGCCTTCAGAAATTTTTGGGTTTTGCTAATGTTTATCGCCGTTTCATTGCTAATTTCTCCAGCGTGGTTAAACCCTTGACCGATTTGACGAAGAAAGGCGCTGATGTGGCGAATTGGTCCTCTGCGGCTGTCTCTGCCTTTCAGGAGCTTAAACGCCGATTTACTTCTGCTCCGGTGTTGCGCCAACCGGATGTTTCCCTTCCGTTTCAGGTTGAGGTTGACGCCTCTGAGATTGGGGCCGGGGCCGTTTTGTCTCAGAGGGATTCTGTGGGTTCCTTGATGAAACCGTGTGCCTTCTTCTCCCGCAAGTTTTCGCCTGCTGAACGCAATTATGTCGGCAATCGGGAGTTGTTGGCTATGAAGTGGGCGTTTGAGGAGTGGCGACATTGGCTTGAGGGAGCTAAGCACCATATTGTGGTCCTGACTGATCATAAGAATCTGATTTACCTCGAGTCTGCCAGACGGCTGAGTCCTAGACAGACTCGATGGTCCTTGTTTTTTTCCCGTTTTGATTTAGTGGTTTCGTATCTTCCGGGTTCTAAGAATATTAAGGCTGATGCCCTTTCTAGGAGTTTTTCGCCTGATTCTCCTGAGGGCCTTGAACCGGTCGGCATTCTGAAAGAAGGGGTGGTCCTTTCTGCCATTTTCCCTGATACGGCGGGTTCTTCAGGAATTTCAGGCTGACAGACCTGACCGCTGTCCTGTGGGGAAATTGTTTGTTCCTGACAGATGGACTAGTAGAGTGATTTCTGAGGTTCACTGTTCCGTGTTGGCTGGTCATCCTGGTATTTTTGGTACCAGAGATTTGGTTGGTAGGTCCTTTTGGTGGCCTTCCTTGTCGCGTGATGTGCGTTCTTTTGTGCAGTCCTGTGGGACTTGTGCGCGGACCAAGCCTTGTTGTTCCCGTGCTAGTGGGTTACTTTTGCCATTGCCGGTCCCTGAGAGGCCCTGGACGCATATTTCTATGGATTTTATTTCTGATCTTCCGGTTTCCTAGAGGATGTCGGTTATCTGGGTTGTTTGTGACCGGTTTTCTAAGATGGTTCATTTGGTGCCTTTGCCTAAATTGCCTTCCTCTTCAGATTTGGTTCCGTTGTTTTTTCAGCATGTGGTTCGTTTGCATGGTATTCCGGAGAATATTGTGTCCGACAGAGGTTCCCAGTTTGTTTCTAGGTTTTGGCGGGCCTTTTGTGCTAGGCTGGGCATTGATTTGTCTTTTTCTTCTGCATTTCATCCTCAGACAAATGGCCAGACTGAGCGAACTAATCAGACCTTGGAGACCTATTTGAGATGCTTTGTATCTGCTGATCAGGATGATTGGGTGGCCTTTTTGCCATTGGCCGAGTTTGCCCTTAATAATCGGGCTAGTTCAGCTACTTTGGTTTCGCCTTTCTTTTGTAATTTTGGTTTTCATCCTCGTTTTTCTTCTGGGCAGGTTGAGCCTTCTGACTGTCCTGGTGTGGATTCTGTGGTTGACAGGTTGCAGCAGATTTGGGCTCATGTGGTGGACAATTTGGTGTTGTCTCAGGAGGAGGCTCAACGTTTTGCTAACCGTCGTCGGTGTGTTGGTTCCCGGCTTCGGGTTGGGGATCTGGTTTGGTTGTCTTCCTGTCATGTTCCTATGAAGGTTTCTTCCCCTAAGTTTAAGCCTCGGTTTATTGGTCCTTATAGGATTTCTGGGATTATTAATCCGGTGTCTTTTCGACTGGCGCTTCCGGCCTCTCTTGCGATCCATGTCTTCCATAGATCTTTATTGCGGAAATATGTGGTGCCCGTTGTTCCCTCTGTTGATCCTCCGGCCCCTGTGTTGGTTGATGGGGAGTTGGAGTATGTGGTTGAGAAGATTTTGGATTCTCGTTTTTCGAGGCGGAGGCTTCAGTACCTTGTCAAATGGAAGGGTTATGGCCAGGAGGATAATTCTTGGGTTTTTGCTTCTGATGTCCATGCTGCTGATTTGGTCCGTGCCTTTCATCTGGCTCGTCCTAATCGGCCTGGGGGCGCTGGTGAGGGTTCGGTGACCCCTCCTCAAGGGGGGGTACTGTTGTGAATTCTGCTTTTGGGTTCCCTCCGGTGGTGGTAGGTGGTAATGCAGTTGTCCCTGAGTTGCAGTCCTGGTCAGGTGTTTCTGCTGATTTCAGTTCTGACTGGGGTATTTAGGTGTGAAGGATTCATTAGTCCTTGCCAGTTGTCAATTGTTGTTGGGAGGTGTTTGTCCTCTTCCTGGTTCCTCCTGCCTTTCTGCCAAATCAGCAAAGATAAGTGTCTGTTTTTTTTCTGTTGCACACATGCTGTGTGCTTCATGATTCAGTGCTATTCTTTTGTGTTTTCTTGTCCAGCTTAGATTGTGTCAGTATTTTCTCAGTCTTGTTGGATTCTCTGGGGTTGCAGATATTCATTCCACGTCTTTAGTTAGATTGTGGAATTTTTTGTATTATCTGCTGTGGATATTTTTTGAAGGGTTTTAATACTGACCGCCTAGTATTCTGTCCTATCCTTTCCTATTTAGCTAGAGTGGCCTCTTTTGCTAAATCTTGTTTTCTGCCTGCGTGTGTCTTTTCTTCTCCTACTTACAGTCAATATTCGTGGGGGCTGCCTATCCTTTGGGGTTCTGCTCTGAGGCAAGGTAGTATTCCTATTTCCATCTATAGGGGTATTTAGTCCTCCGGCTGTGTCGAGGTGTCTAGGGTTTGTTAGGCACACCCCACGGCTACTTCTAGTTGCGGTGTTAGTTCAGGATCTGCGGTCAGTAGTTTCCACCTACTCCAGAGAAAGTTTCATGCGGCTCCAAGGTCACCGGATCATAACAAAGATGCACCTATTCTGGCACTTAGCCTCTCTCTTCCCACTCCCGAGTAGCGGTGGGATATGGGGTAATATAGGGTTAATGTCACCTTGCTATTGTAAGGTAACATTAAGCCTGGTTAATAATGGAGAGATGTCAATAAGACACTTATCCATTATTAATCCAAGAGTATGAAAGGGTTAAACCTACACACACACATTAAGAATAAAGTCTTTTAATTAAATAAATAAACACACAGGTTTTAACATCTTTATTGTACGCTCAATCCAAGCGAAGCCCTCGTTCTTCTGTAAAAAAATGCAAAATAAAAAAGCAACAATATCCCATACCTGTCCACCGTACAGTCAAGTCCCACGCAGTAATCCATATCTGGGGAATTCACCTTTACAACCGGGAGCGCTACTAATGCCTCCGCTCCCGGCTGTAAACGACTGGGGAATTAATGAAAAGCAGGGAATGGAGCTTCGGTGACTAGCGGTGCCAGCAAGTGCTGATGGTGGTTCTGGTGCTGCCCTCCTGGTGTGTTTTGGATCATTGTTCTGCTGTATAATCCAAGCGCGCTTCAGCTTGAGGTCACAAACAGATGACCGGACATTCTCCTTCAGGATTTTTTGGTAGATAGCAGAATTTATGGCTCTATTTACCACAGCAAGTCTTCCAGGTCCTGAAACAGCAAAACAGCCCCAGACCATCACATTACCACCACCATATTTTACTGTTGGTATGATGTTTCTTTTCTAAAATGCTGTATTACTTCTTTGCCAGATGTAATGGGACATACACCTTCCAAAAAGTTAAACTGTTGTCTCATCAGTCCACAGAGTATTCTCCCAAAAGTCTTGGGGATCATCAAGATGTTTTATGGCAAAACTGAGAGAAGCCTTTATGTTCTTCTTGCTCAGCAGTGATTTTCGTTTTGGAACTCTGCCATGCAGGCCATTTTGCCCAGTCTCTTTCTTATGGTGGAGTCATGAACACTGACCTTAACTGAGACAAGTGAGGCTTGCAGTTCTTTGGATGTTGTTGTGGGGTCTTTTGTGACCTCTTGGACGAGTCGACTCTTTGCTCTTGGGGTAATTTTGGTCGGCCGGCCACTACTGAGAAGGCTCACCACTGTACCATATTTTCGTCATTTTTTGGATAATGGCTCTCACTGTGGTTCCCTGGAGTCCCAAAACTTTACAAATGGCTTTATAACCTTTTCAAGACTGAAAGGTCTCAATTACTTTTTTCTCATTTGTTCCATAATTTGTTCCCCGTGGTCGGTGCTCCTAGCAAGTGACCATTTCTACTACACATAGGCGATCTGATCATCACCTGTGTGTAGCACAGGCAATCAGACAAGTGCAACTTCTAGTCTCCCATGGAGATTATTGCAGCATGCAAAAAAACAAAAATTTGTAAAAATGTTAAAAAAATATAAAAGTTCACATCACCCCCCATTTGCCTCATTCAAATTACAACAATGAAAAAAAAATACATATATTTGGTATCGTCGCGTTGAGAATTGCGCGATCTATTAAGCTATAAAAATTAATCCAATTGGTAAACAGCGTAATGAAAAAAATATTCAAAACGCCAGAATTACATTTTTTTGGTCGCATTAAAATGCAATAACAGGCGATCAAAAGATTGTATCCACACCAAAATGGTATAATTAAAAACAGCAGCTCGGCACGCAAAAAAAAAAAGTCCTCGCCCAGCCTCAGATCACGAAAAATTCCGACGCTACGGGTCTCAGAAAATGACGTAATTTTTATTTTTTTTTTAACAAACTTAGGATTTTTTTTCACCATTTAAATAAAAAACAACCTATACATGTTTGGTATCTATGAACTCATAATGAACATAACATCAGGTCAGTTTTAGCATTTGGTGAACATGGTAAAAAAAAATTCCAAAAACAGTTGTTAAAATTGCACTTTTCTTGCAATTTCACCGCACTTGGAATTTTTTTTCCCGTTTTTGAGTACATGACATGGTAAAACCAATGGTGTTGTTTAAACATACACTTCGTACCGCAGAACGGCATAGATATGACAGATAGGAAAGACATATTTTCGGAGTCATGATAGTGGCCAGTGTAACGCATTGTCTTACGTCACTGGGCGGTTGTGGCAACACCTCAGAAATTAATATTGGAAGATGGATGATGCTATCCCTGCCATATCACCTTTGTATGAAAAGGTAATATCGTGATAATAAACATGACAGTAATATCTCCAGCCTGGGACCTCCGGGGGTGAAGATATAGTGGAAGTTCCCATAGTTTTCTAAAAAGAACTAGATACATCACTGACCAGGCCTGTTATGAGTCACTGGGTTGGAGGTGTGTAGGCGTGACTTGTGTTAATAAAAGAAAATGCCGAACTATGATCATGATGATTGTCAGTTCTAGGAAATACAGTGCGCTATGGTTCTGTACTATTAAGCCTGTTCTATTATAAGAGACAGAGCCAACCCTGCAACATCAGCTTTAGTACATTTATTGTTTATCCTTTTTTTATGTAATTGTTTATACTGTATTGTTTTGCCCAATTTGTAACATCTTTGTAAATTTTTATAAACACTTCCTACTTTTGGATTAAATATATTAACCCCTTCACCCCTGGAGCTTTTTCCGTTTTTTCGTTTTTCGCTCCCCTCCTTCCCAGAGCCATAACTTTTTTATTTTTCCCTCAATATGGCCATGTGAGGGCTTATTTTTTGCGAGACGAGATGTACTTTTGAACGACATCATTGGTTTTACCATTGGTTTTACCATGCCGTGTAACAGAAAACGGGAAAAAATTCCAAGTGTGATGAAATTGCAAAAAAATTGCAATCTCACACTTGTTTTTTGTTTGGCTTTTTTGCTAGGTTCACCAAATGCTAAAACTGACCTGCCATTATGATTCTCCAGGTCATTACGAGTTCATAGACACCTAACATGTTATTTTTTATCAAAGTGGTGAAAAAAACTTCCAAAGATTGCTAAAAAAAAAAAAAAATATGGCGCGATTTTCCGATACCCGTAGCGTCTCCAATTTTCGTGATCTGGGGTCAGGTGAGGGCTTATTTTTTGCGTGCCGAGCTGACGTTTTTAATGATACCATTTTGGTGCAGATATGTTCTTTTGATCGCCCGTTATTGCATTTTAATGCAATGTTGCGGCGACCAAAAAAATGTAATTTTGGCGTTTTGATTTTTTTTTCGCTACGCCATTTAGCGATCAGGTTAATCATTTGTTTTTATTGATAGATCGGGCAATTCTGAACGCGGCGATACCAAATATGTGTATTTTTGAATTTTTTTTATTGTTTTATTTTGATTGGGGCGAAAGGGGGTTGATTTGAACTTTTATATATTTTTTTATTTTTTTAATATTTTTAAACACTTTTTTTTTTTTTAATTTTGGCATGCTTCATTAGCCTCCATAGGAGTAGCATGCACTACACGATCGGCTCTGCTACATAGAGGTGAAGTACAGATCACCTCTATGTAGCAGAAAGGCAGGTGTACTTTGAACGCCGACCACAGGGTGGCGCTCAAAGCAATCAGCCATCAACAACCATAGAGGTCTCAAGGAGACCTCTGGTTGTTATGGCAATGCACTGCTGACCCCCGATAATGTGACGGGGGTCAGCGGTGTGAGCACTTCCGGCCGGGAGCGCTAGTTAAATGCCGCTGTCAGCGTTTGACGGCGGCATTTAACTAGTTAATGGGCACAAGCGGATCGCGATCCGCTCGCGCTCATTGCACGCACATGTCAGCTGTACAAAACAGCTGACATGTCGCGGCTTTGAGGTGGGCTCACCGCGGGAGCCCACCTCAAAGCGGGGGATCTGCCAGCTGACGTACTATTCCGTCAGCTGGCGGAAAGGGGTTAATATCAATCATGTAATAGCTTCTTTCGTCTTGCTCTTTAAATTGCACCCCTGAAGCAATAGGCTATCTGTAATGGCTGTCCAAATGACCCGTTAACGATTTGTTGTTGGAAGCTAGTTCTGTTTGTTATTGTGGAGTGGACAGTGACCGTACCGAGGAACGGTATATATTTATATACCGTATTTTTCGGACTATAAGACACAATTTTTTCCTCAAAAAACTGGGAGGAAAATGGGGGTCCGTTTTATAGTCTGAATGTAGCTTACCCGGGTGGGAGGCGGTGGTGTTGAGGGGGTCACAGCAGGCAGGATCTCTGCTGCAGGAAGCCGGCGGTAGGAATGAGGCGATGTTGTGAGCACTGGGCTGGGAGGAGGAGTTGTCCTGATCTCAATCTGCGCATGCCCCATCAGAGGCGGCCATTTTCCTGAAGCCCCCCGCCAAGAAATCAATGATCACAGTGGGGACTCTGTTACTGTCTCATGGCCGACATCTTATTGAAGCCCAGGTATCCACAGCCTCGCAATGCTGGGACAACCCCTCCTCCCAGCCCAGGGCCCGCAGCATCGCCCCACTCCTGCTGCTGCCAGATGAGATCGCTCTCCGTTTTATATGAAAAAAAAGTTTTCCTATTTTCCTCCCCAAACTTTGGGGTGCGCTTTATGGACTGGTGCATCTGAGCCACCCACATAGCTTCTTGTAAACAGCGTGAGCCCCCACATAAACTTCTATGTGTAGTTTGAGCTCCACATAGCCTCCATATACAGTATACAGTGTGAGTCCTACATAGCCTCCTTTATACAGTGTGAGCCCCCAAACAGCCTCCTATATACAGTGCGAACCCCCCACATTGCCTTTATATGCAGCATGTGCCCCACAAAGCCTTTTATATATAGCATGTGCCTCACATAGCCCCCCTATATACAGTATGAACCAGCACATAGCCTCCCTATATACAGTATGAGCCACCCACATAGCCTCCCTATATACAGTATGATCCCCCCACATAGCCTCCTATATATAGTATGAGCCACCCACATAGCCTTCAATATACAGTGTGAGCCACCCACATAGCCTCCTATATATAGTATGATCCCCCCCCCCCATAGCCTCCATATATACAATGACTGACTCTCAGCAGACAGCAGAGCGATGAAATGACGTCATCACATCTGCTGTCTCACACGCTAAATGGTGGAAGATGGATCCGGCAGCCCCATCCTTCACCAACGCATGCAATGCTGTTTGCATCCAGAGGATGCAGACCGTGGTGAGAATGGACGTTGGGCAGGGGAGGGCATGGTTTTGGCCATGGGCCACTGTGCCTGCCCTTTAGCTATCTAGGTCCGGGGGCCAGACTGGAGCAGCCAGAAGGCCGGATGTGGCCCGTGGACAGCAGTTTTCCCAGGTTTACCCTAAAATGTAATTATGCCCCATGTGCACCTTTGATGGTCACAGTACCATGAGTGCCTCTATAACAATAATGCTTACAGGGGTATTCCCATCTCGAAGATCCTATCTCAAGAAGTAGTAGGTGTAATAATAATAATATTAGCAAATACCTCCAATTAGAAACCTAGTATAGTTCTTCTGATTCGCTATATCGCTTACTCCATGTGCAGGTCATTGCAGTAGCTTAGGTATCCATAGTTATGACCACTAACAGCTAACCAACTAACTCTAACTTTATGACTGTTAGTAATCATGGATATCTAAGCTACTGCAATGCCCTGCACATAAGGATAGAGACACAGCATATCAGAAGAGCTACACTACATTTCTAATTGGAGATATTTGTTAATATTATTATTATCTGTTGATTTATGTGATTATTGTTATGCTGTAATGTCTTATGTCTGTACAAGTACCCTCTAAAATGTAAAGTGCTGCGGAATATGTTGGCGCTATAGAAATAAAATTATTATTATTATTATTATTCTTGCACCTACTACATATTGGAATAGGATCTTGGAGATGAGAATACCCCTCTAAGTAACCACTTAACATTTAATAATGTTCCCTGAGTCTCGCCATGTACAGCTCCCTTATACACAGTATAATGCTCCCATACACACTATAATGCCCTCACAGCTCCCCGCTATGCATATGATGCCACTGCAGCTCCCCTATACTCAGTATAATAGGCTCACAGCTCCCCTATACACAGTATGATTGTCCCACAGCTCCCCTATCCATAGTATGACAGACCCACAGCTCCCCTATATACAGTATGTCTCCACAGCTCCCTTATACGCAGTATGATGGGCTCACAGCTTCCCTATACATAGTATGACAGACCCATAGCTCCCTTTTATACAGTATAATATACCCACAGTTCCCCTATACACAGTATGATGGGCCCACAGCTTCCCTATACATAGTATGATGGGCACACAGATCCCTTATACACAGTATGATTGGCCCACAGCTTCCCTGTACACAGTATGATGGAGCCACAGCTCTCCTATACACAGTATAATTGGCCCACAGCTCCCCTATCCATAGTATGATGGGCCCACAGCTTCCCTATACATAGTATGACAGACTCATAGCTCCCTTTTATACAGTATAATATACCCACAGTTCCCCTATACACAGTATGATGGGCCCACAGCTTCCCTATACATAGTATGATGGGCACACAGATCCCTTATACACAGTATGATTGGCCCACAGCTTCCCTGTACACAGTATGATGGAGCCACAGCTCTCCTATACACAGTATAATTGGCCCACAGCTCCCCTATCCATAGTATGATGGGCCCACAGCTTCCCTATACATAGTATGATGGGCCCACAGCTCCCCTATACACAGTATGATGGGCCCACACCTTCCCTATAAATATTATGACAGACCCATAGCTCCCCTTTATACAGTATGATGGACCCACAGTTCCCCTATACACAGTATGATGGGCCCACAGCTGCTCTATACATAGTATGATGGGCCCACAGATTCCCTGTACACAGTATGATGGCCCACAGATCCCCTATACATAGTATGATGGAGCCACAGCTCCCCTATACATAGTATGATGGTCCCACAGCTCCCCTATACATAGTATGATGTCTTCATTGCTCCCCTATACACAGTATGATGTCCCCACAGGTCCCCTTTACATAGTATGATGGCCCCACAGCTCCCCTACACATAGTATGATGGGCGCACAGCTTCCCTTTACACAGTATGATGGGCCCACAGCTCCCCTATACATAGTATGATGGGTCCACAGCTCATCTATACATAGTATGATGGACCCACAGCTCATCAATACATAGTATTATGGTCCCACAGGTCCCCTATACATAGTATGATGTCTTCATTGCTCACCTATACACAGTAGGATGTCCCCACAGCTCCCCTACACAGTAGTCTTCACACTGTATAATGGCCTCCATCCAAACTGTATAATGGCCCTCACATTGTATGATGACTCCTTGTATAGCACCAAAACTTTATGATGACACTTTAAGGAACCCTATATTTCGCTTCCATACTGTATGAGTGCCCCCATACTAGTCCCCAAACTATATACTAACTCCCACATTAGCCCCCATTCTGTATGAGTGCACACCACAATAGTCCTTACAATTTAAAGGCCCCTAAATAAGCCCCCATACTGTATGATGATGACCACCAATTTAGTTCTCACGCTGTATAATGGCCCCCACACTTTCAGGGCCCCCCACGGTAGTCCCTAAAATGTATGAGGGTCCCCCTCAGTCACACAAAAAAGTTTTAAGTAAAATAAAAAACAACATACAGGATACTCACCTAATCCAGGGTCCTGACGAGTCCACAGGGCAGACCAACGTGTTGATGTCCCTGCAACTATCGATTTCAGGACGGTGACGGCGCACGTACAGGGTGTCAGAGTCTCACCACACCGAGACCCTGACCTTCCCGTCCATACGCTGGCGCCACGGCCATTGCATCCTCCTGCCGTGCCTGAGAGCGGTAATGCAGGGGGATTGTGCCTCCTTGCTCTATCACAGAACCTAAGGGTAGCGTAACTCCAGGTGGGCCCTTCTGAGCACAGGGCCCAGGGCAACCGGCCCCTCTGCCACCTAGTGGCTACACTACTAAGGCCACAGCTGGTTTCTGATTTGCAACTTAGATGAGGATCCTAATAAGGGTACCGTCACACAGTGCCATTTTCATCGCTACGACGGCACGATTCGGGATGTTCTAGCGATATCGTTACGATATCGTTGTGTCTGACACGCTACTGCGATCCGGAACCCCGCTGAGAATCGTACGTCGTAGCAGATCGTTTGAAACTTTCTTTCGTCGTCTAGTGTCCCGCTGTGGCGGCATGATTGCATCGTGTGACACAGGTTGTATACGATGTGCGCACAGTAACCAACGGCTTCTACATCGCAAATACGTCATGAAATTATCGCTCCAGCGCCGTGTATTGCAACGTGTGACCGCAGTCTACGACGCTGGAGCGATAATTATACGACGCTGCAACGTCACGAATCGTGCCGTCGTAGCGATGAAAATGGCACTGTGTGACGGTACCCTAAACTAAATGGAGGATATCCCCTCCTAGTAATTTACAATTTGCTAATGGTTATCTATATGGCACAAGGATTTTACATTGGGGAAAGATTCAAGTTTATTCTCTGGGTATAAACTACAGCAGATACCTATTGTATGTATGCAAGGGTACATCTGCGCACCCCTTATATATAGTCTATATGTCCATAGATCACCCATTGTAATCTCAAAAGTGCCTTGCATACAATGTACAATAGTTTATTAGTCGCACTCCAGGGGGATCTACACCACTGTCATGGATTCATCAGGAGCAGTCTAAAGACACATTTACTGCATGATGATACACGAGCATTTCAAAAACTCATCATTTTTGAAGGCCTCAAACACTTCCATATGAATATAACCTAAGGGAATGTTCACACTAATTTTTTTTCTACGATTTGGAAGCAGAAATTCTCCAAAAAACATAGGAAGGTTAAAAACTGCAAGAATCTGCTCTGAAAACTAGGCAAAAAAAGCCTCACCCTAAGGGATCATTCACATGTCCGTTTATCGCCTATGAGTTGTATCCGTGTTTTACATAGATAGAACTAGTACATAGTACAATCTATAGATCTGTTCACATCTGGCTTTTTTTACAGGCCAAATAGTCAGCAAAAGGCACGGTGACATGTTCAGTATTAGGCTGGCGTCACACTAGGCGTAAGACAATACGGTCCGTTTTTTACGGTCGTTAATACGGCCGTAATACGCAGAAATGTTCCCAAAATAGTGATCCGTATGTCATCCGTAGGCAGGGTGTGGCAGCGTATTTTGCGCATGGCATCCTCTGTATGTAATCCGTATGGCATCCGTACTGCGATATTTTCTCGCAGGCTTGCAAAACCGACATCTAATGGATTTATGGGCTCAAATGTTCGGTAAAACATATATACAGTATAAATATATATATATATATATATATATATATATATATATATATGTCATTGAGACACACATATATATATATATATATATATATATATATATATATCTATATTTAATTCAACGCGATATAGCAGAAAAGCCGGTAATTCGATTGCCGGCTTTTCATTTCTCCTTCACAAACCCGACATGATCTGAGACATGGTTTACATACAGTAAACCATCTCATATCCCCTTTTTTTTTGCATATTCCACACTACTAATGTTAGTAGTGTGTATGTGCAAAATTTGGGCGCTGTAGCTTGTAAAATAAAGGGTTAAATCGCGGAAAAAATTGGCGTGGGCTCCCGCGCAATTTTCTCCGCCAGAGTGGTAAAGCCAGTGACTGAGGGCAGATATTAATAGCCTAGAGAGGGTCCATGGTTATTGGCCCCCCTGGCTACAAACATCTGCCCACAGCCACCCCAGAAAAGGCACATCTGTAAGATGCGCCTATTCTGGCACTTGGCCACTCTCTTCCCACTCCCGTGTAGCGGTGGGATATGGGGTAATGAAGGGTTAATGTCACCTTGCTATTGTAAGGTGACATTAAGCCAGATTAATAATGGAGAGACGTCAATTATGACACCTATCCATTATTAATACTATAGTACGAAATGGTTAAGAAAACACACACACATTATTACAAAGTCCTTTAATGAAATAAAGACACAGGGTGTTGTAATATTTTATAACTCTTAATCCACCTGAAGACCCTTGTCACCTGAAACAAAGTTGAAAAAAAAAAAACAACAATATTCCATACCTTCCGTCGTTCTGTCCCACGTTGTAAATCCATCTGAAAGGGTTAACTAATTTTACAAGCAGAAGCCTGTTAATGCAGCCGCCCCTGCCTGTAAAAACCCGGGGAATGAATGGAGTGCAGGGGAATGACCTGTAGTTACCTTGAGTTGCGGTGACGCGCCCTCTGCTGGATTTCCTCATGAACTGGAGCCTGGGAAAAGTTCCCACGCTCGAGTTCATATGAGGACATCCAGCAGAGGGCGCCTCACCGCAACTCAAGGTAACTACAGGAAAATTCCCCAGCATTACATTCATTCCTGGGGGTTTTACACACAGTAGCACAATTGCATTAGCAAAGCTCCTGGGTGTAAAATTATTTAACCCCTTCAGATGGATTTACTTCGTGGGACTTGACCTGAGCGACGGAAGGTATGAGATATTGTTGATTTTTTATTTTTCCTTTTTTACAGAACGAGGGTCTTCAGGTGGATTAAGAGTCTAATAAAATATTACAACACCCTGTGTCTTTATTTCATTAAAGGACTTTGTAATAATGTGTGTGTGTTTTATTAACCATTTCGTACTATTGGATTAATAATGGATAGGTGTCATAATTGACGCCTCTCCATTATTAATCTGGCTTAATGTCACCTTACAATAGCAAAGTGACATTAACCCTTCAATACCCCATATCCCACTGCTACACGGGTATGTGTCCACGTTCAGGAAACGCTGCGTTTTTGACGCAGCGCTGAGCCACAGCATCAAAAAAGCAGCGTCCAGATGTTACAGCATAGTGGAGGGGATTTAATGAAATCCCGTCTCCACTGTGCAGGAAAAAACGCATGCGTTTTTCCCGCGAAAACGCACATGCGGTGCGTTTTTTCAGAACGCAGCATGTTGCTACAATGAGCAAAACACGCAGGAACACCGCAGGTGACCTGCCAGTGACCTCAGGTGCATTTTTGGTCAGGATTTTACCTGCATAAAATCCTGACCAAAGCCTGAAGCAAACCTGAACGTGGACACATACCCTAAGGAAATCCTTAAAACATGATCTATTGGGTGGACTTTTCTAGAGAGTCAGCTCCGAAGCCCGCCTGAAAAAAAAAAAAGCTTGAAAAATTAACCTATGCACTGTAAGGTCCCAACGACTTGAGCATATGTTCGTTTTTAGCCACTTTAGGGTATGTGTCCACATTCAGGATTGCATCAGGATTTGGTCAGGATTTTCCATCAGTATTTGTAAGCCAAAACCAGGAGTGGAACAATTAGAGGAAAAGTATAATAGAAACATATGCACCACTTCTGCATTTATCACCCACTCCTGGTTTTGGCTTACAAATACTGATGAAAAATCCTGACCAAATCCTGATGCAATCCTGAACGTGGACACATACCCTTAGTTTCAAAATCTGCAGAACGGTTACAATAAGTGACCCGACAGTTCTTTAGGTGCAGTAAAAAAGCCAAAAAAAAAAAAGCCACGAAAAACACCAAAAAAGCCACTTCAGGAAAAACACCACCAGCATTTTCCTGAAGTGTCTTCTGCTTGAAAAATTTGACAGGTCAGGTACGTCAGCGCCTAAAAAAAGTCCGGTACTTAATTTCCAATCAAAACTCGGCTCTTTTGAAAAGTTTTTACTACAAAAACTCAGCAAAAAAAAAAAACATATCCGCGGATCGGACGTAAATGCTGCTTTTTATCTGCAGTTTTTCTGATGCACGGTCACAAACTTCTCTAATTACTGAGGTTTTTTTTTTTTAGGTTTTCCTTTATTAGACGCTTTTTTGGAGCAGATATGAAGAATTTTTTTTATTTTTTTTGTTCATTACAGGAAGCCTTTGATTCTGCACTTACAAACAGAAATGTGTTCTTTTTTTCAGGCCCCCACTATAAGGTAAATATGCCCCCCAAAAACGCGCAGTTCAACCGCGTTTGAAAGGCTACGTTCACATTAGCGTTAAGCTAATGTGCGTCGGATTTGCGTCGGCGACGCATGCGTCATGCGCCCCCTATACTTAACATGGGGGACGCATGCGTTTTTTTTTGTTGCGTTGTGCCACACATGCGTCTTTTTTGCCGCAAGCGTCGGACCAAGAAAACGCAACAAGTTGCATTTTTCTTGCGTCCGATTTTCGGCAAAAACCGACGCATGCGTCGCAAAACGCAGCGTTTTTGCGTGCGTTTTGCCGCGTTTTTGCGTGCGTTGTGCGTTGCGTCACCGACGCAGCGGCGCACAACGCTAGTGTGAACGTAGCCAAAGTCGTATCCTCTTTGCTTGTAAAACCGCTGAAAAAAAAACCCACTACGTGTGACCCCGGCCCTAACCTGAAATGATCTACGAGCGGCTTCCCCTGGTCTGGGTGACGGGACCCCCACGTTCAGCCCGGAGTCCTGCATCCGTCACATTATAGCCTTGTATCGTGGCCTCTACACCAATGAAATGAGGTAAAATGGATGAAATGTAAGGATTTTAATCTATTTATTTTTTTCCTTGATACTATGACCTGGGAGCGAGAAAAGAGGACTAAAAATCCGCACGGCGCAGGGAAACACAGCAGTCTGAACGGACAGATGTCACCAATGACAATTGTTTGCGTTTTTGTCATTTTTCAGTCATGAAAGCCCTATTGTCTCTGAGGTAATGATTGGGGGACATTACAGGAGGGTTAAGGCTGCATTTACTGTGTGTATGAGGTGACACTGAGGGAAATGCCATACATGAGGTAAAGCTGGAGCCCCCTGGATTTACACCAGGCACGTCGTCCTCCCCTCCCCCCTCTATAGCGCTGTGTGTTAGTATTCAGAGCAGCTATGGTGCCGTCTGAGGCCACGGTCGAGACTAATCCCACCAATCCCGTGAGTGACATCTTAAGCGTCCAATAGCGCGCGTCCGCGAAAACCCACAGCCAATCGCGACGTACTACAGTCTGACTGACACTCCCCTCCGCTTATCAGCGTGAGGAGATTTCGACTGACGAGCCGGTCGACCAGTGAGTGCGCGAGCGGGGCGGGCAGTCTGCGATGATTAACCCGTCTGTAACGTCATACTAGGCAGTTCGATCGGTAGCGGGAGCGGAGAGCGGACAGCAGGGAGCTCGAAGGCAGCAGCCCCCCACCGCCGGCCTAAGTTACCATCAACACCCGGGGTCAAAGTTTAACAGCGAGCCACCGCCGGCCCGAGTCACCACCTCTGAAGGGAACCACAACCAATTACCACCATGAGCAGCGACGTCGAAACTCAACAGCAGCAGCAGCCAGCCGCCCTGGAAAGCAAGTCAGGCCCGGAACCGGCGGCCACTGTGGGGGAGAAGAAGGTCATCGGTGAGTATCGGGCGGCGTATAGCGCTCAGTGCCACGCGTTGTGAGTGGCGGTTCCCCCCCTCCTCAGTCTCCCTCCTCCCCTCTTCTTTCTCATCCGCCCGCCCGCCTCACGGCCGTGACGTCATCGCTTCCTGGGGCCTGCAAAATGTCCGCTGCCTGCTTTCGGCCTACTCGTCCCCTTTTGTGTCTCGGCGCCTCCCGCACTGCGTTTTCTTCCCCCCTTTTCATAGTGTAGAGTAGGGGGGTGCACGTCTCCATGCGGCGCCCGGGCCCTCCGCCTAGGTGGGAGCCTGGAGGGAGAGCCGGGTAGTGGCTTGGCCTGGCTCCAGCCACGTGGTGGCTCACTGCTGCTTTCTAGCGATGGCTCTGACCTCCACGCCTGTGATCCTGCCCCCTCCCATAACAAATACAGATGTGTATATCATTTTTATTTATTTTATTTCATCTATTTTTATTTTTTTCTTTCTTTATAGCAACCAAGGTTTTGGGTACCGTCAAATGGTTTAATGTGCGCAATGGATATGGCTTCATTAATAGGTGAGTGCAGCTCTGGTGCCGGCTACATGTGTGATACATTGTATCAACTGCTGGTTACAAAAAAGTAGTAGTTTTACCCTGGGATGCTGCTGCTCTGCACAGGGTGCCTTCTGCAGGCAGTGAATGGTTAACTGCTATTAAGTATCTGCATAGTTAATACCGAATATACTTGTGTTTGGGGTGTTTTTTTTTTTTTTTTTTTTTTTTTTCTTATCTGTTTATTTAATGTCACTTTTCTCCCATAGGAATGACACCAAGGAAGATGTCTTTGTGCACCAGGTGAGTTTGTGTACATTTTTCTTAACTCCTCCTATCAGTTCAAAGTTTCTTAATTTATTATTATGCAGCATGAGGCTTCCCAGGCATAAGACTAACCTGAATAGTAGAAGCACAGTGCAAATTATAGGACTCTTAATGGTTTTGTTTCGCTCTGTGCCACATGCGCAGTTAATGTTCTATAATCTGCACTATTTTTGGTGATGCTTCCACTATAGATTGTACATGCCAGCGATGGCTACTGCCACTGTTCCACATATGGTTTTGACTTACAAATACTGATCATGTGCGTGTGGCCTCACAGAAAGCATCAAGTCAGGGTAAGGAGACTTGTTAGCAGGGCCGTATTTGCCAGGATGCAGGGGGGGGGGGGGGGAGCTGCTGGAGTTCTGTGACATAGGGTGAACCTGTGGAGGGAATAGAAGGAATGCTTACTGCGGCTTCTGGGTGCCAAGTCTTATGGCCTTTTCTAAGTGAAAGCACTGATTTCTCTCAGTGCAAATGCATATGAGGAAATCACAAGCTGCACACTTCAGACTAAAGAACTGGTCAGTTCTGCTACCTATACATGTTTCATTTGTTACTGTTTGTATGGAATGTGGAGAGCAGAACAAATACAGCGTAAGGAGCTTTCCCCCATACAAATCTGTTTTTGGGGGGAAAGCTGGGTGGATACTTATCAGTATTCACTCAGTTTTCCCCCATACAAATCTGTATTCACCTACAAATACCGCCACACCATGACCAGACCACATATTGCCACCACATAATGACAGA
Source organism: Ranitomeya variabilis (assembly GCF_051348905.1). Lineage (NCBI taxonomy): Eukaryota > Metazoa > Chordata > Amphibia > Anura > Dendrobatidae > Ranitomeya > Ranitomeya variabilis. The sequence goes on from NC_135235.1 coordinate 291,232,727, forward strand.
ATATTACAATACTGTAAGAGAATGGAGACCCAGAGACTGCACATCCCAGTCTACACTGGAGCCCTCAGTATCATAGGAATATGTCAATTGTTTTTCTAAAGCTTTATAGTGTAGTTTTAGGTCAGAGGGATGAGCTGGCAAGGTGCAGGTAATGATGGCTACTTGCAGACATGTGCAGCACTTGTGGTGAGACAAAAAACTGCTAGCAGCGTTTTTTTGTGTGCTTTTTTTTTTTTTTTTCCTCCTTTGCTGCAAGTACCAAATTTGTCAGATCACGGCAAAACTGCAAATGCCGCACATGTCTGCAAGTCCCATAGGGAATGAGGCTGAACGCAGTCTTGCCGTGAGTGATCCGTTACGTGGCAGATGCAGAAAAACTGCCGCAAAAAAGCTACTTTCACATCAGCGATTTTTGCCAAAGTCACTGCTGACAATGTCTGCATTAGTCATTTTCGCCAATGGGGAGGCAGCACTAAAGGTGCCAAGGGCAGCATAAACTCTAAATACGGCCCTGCTTGTAAGCCACGTAATGCTTTAGAAATCTATATATCCAAATATTGTCTTCAGAGCACTACAGTTATGCCACCTATTGGGGGTAGATGTGGGTTGACATTAAGGATTGCTGCCCCTCCAATAGGTGGCACTAGAGTTCTAGTCCATTTAGTTTAGGATGCCTGTGCACAGATAGCAGCATTTGATTCTTAGTTAACTGCCCCTTGTTATAAAAAATAATCTTGCATCAGACCACTAATCTTAAACTGGTAGACATGATTTATGCTTCCCAAACCACAAGAACCCTAATCCCTACATGACCACAGCCAGGAATATTTAAACACCCCCCCCCCCCCCCCCCATAAAAAAAAATTCACCTGCAAGCAATCATGCCGCCAGGCTGTATAGTACTATATTTTGCTTCAGATATCCAGTCAAAGTGAACCTTTTGATCCATGATTTCAATGACTGGTTCACTTTAACTGTATATTTGTCGCAATATACAGCACCATGGAAGTGTGGGTAAAATTTGTGTTAATGCTTTGCAGTGTAGGGGACGCAAGGAGCATTGGGTAACTATTTTTTAACAACATTTGTCCTAGGTATTGAATTTTCTGATGCCAATGTTTTTATTTCCAGACTGCCATTAAGAAGAACAACCCTAGGAAGTATCTTCGCAGTGTGGGAGATGGAGAAACTGTAGAGTTTGATGTAGTGGAGGGAGAGAAGGTAAGGTCTAGTTAAATGTGGTGTCTGCTTTGATCCCAAGACCACTATTTCTTCTCACTGTGTCTGTGGTAGAGCTTGTGCCAGGCTACTGTTGTCTATGGAGCTGCCAAGTATAGCACTCTCGCCTGATCGTTAATTTCCTACATGGGATTGCTAAGTTTTGCACCATTTTGATTGTTGACATCAGGAGAAACCCATTTTCAGATATTTATGGCTTAATTAAAGAAAACCTTATCCCCGCAGGGTGCAGAGGCAGCTAATGTTACTGGTCCTGGGGGTGTTCCAGTCCAAGGCAGCAAATATGCAGCAGATCGCAACCATTATAGGCGCTATCCACGTCGCCGAGGTCCTCCACGTAACTACCAGCAAAATTACCAAAACAGCGAAGGTGGAGAGAAGACCGAAGAAAATGAGACTGCGACAGATGGAGAGGGTGCTAACCAACAACGCCCATACCGGAGGCGTCGTTATCCTCCATACTACTTAAGGAGACCGTATGGGCGCAGACCACAGTATAACAATGCCCCAGTACAGGGTGAAGTAGTTGAGGTACCCTTGCCTTCAATCTTCAGCTTGTTTTTTTTTTCTTTCTGTTAAAAACAGACCATTTTACAAATTTCTCTTTTTGGGGTATTTAGGAAGAAGGCCAAAGTTCCAGTGAACAAGGCAGACCAGGAAGGCAGAACATGTACAGAGGCTTCAGACCCCGATTCAACAGGTATGAGTAAGTGTCCTTTTTTTTCTTTACGGTCCATTCTTTAAAAAAAAGTGTAGATTTTTAGCTGTGCTTTTTTTTTTTTTTTTTTTTAAACATTTAATTAATGAAACACAAACAAAAAAAAGCCATCGCATCATATGAAACACAGGTGCACGGAAGTCCTTTCTGGTGGAGCGTGGATTCGTACACCAAGTAGGAAAAAATTCTTCCTGCTCCTTAACAGAAAATATCCATTCCTTTAGTCCAAAAAGACATTAAAATTCCATATAGAAATCCGGATGACAGATGAGCAGACAGCGACGCGTTTCGATCACCGCAGTGATAGAAACAAGTCTGCTCATCTGTCATATGTTGTCCGGATTTCTATATGGAATTTTAATGTCTTTTTGACTAAAAAAATATTTTCTTAATGAGCTGGAAGAATTTTTTTTACTTTATCTATTTAATAATTAATGCTGGATATATTGTCCCTTGGCTGTGGTATATTGCTGGTAATCACTACTACAGACCTGAACATGTAGCTTTCTTGTAAACTTCTTGTAGGGGACCTCCTCGCCAGAGACAACCTAGAGAAGAAGGAAATGAAGAGGATAAGGAAAATCAGGGGGATGGAACCCAGAGTCAGCAGCCACCTCAACGTCGGTACCGCCGCAACTTTAACTACAGACGCAGACGCCCAGAAAACCCTAAACCACAAGATGGTAAAGAGACCAAGGCAGCCGAAACATCAGCAGAAAACACGTCCGCTCCCGAGGCTGAGCAGGGCGGGGCTGAGTAAATACCGGCTTACCACCTCTACCACCATCCGGGTTAGTGTCAGGCCTGATGAGCAAAAAATGTCTCGGTGCATGGGTTTTTCCTATAACATGGGGGGGGGGGGGCGGAATTGAAAGATTATAAAATGTTTCATTTAGTTTTACTTAGCATTACAAAAAGCTATCACTTGAACATTAAAAAAATTTATTTTTTACCTTGCAGTTTTGTCATCAAAGTCAAGATTGAAATTCCAGCAATAAAGAAATTTAACAAAGAATTGGAACTGAAGACCTTAAGTGCTTGCTTTTTGCTGTTGACCAGATATTATCGTCCTGCATGGTTTCTTGCAGCGATGGTTTTATTTTTTAATCTAAGATCTCCTTTTGGGAATGACAAGTTTTTTAAAAAAACATTTTTTCGCAAATCTTACCTGCAAAGGTTTTTAAATTTGTTTCTTATCTGGTCAAACCAAGATTTTTAAGAAGCTCATTTTTAATTTGTAATAAAAGTACACCTGATTTTTTTTTTTTTTTTCTTCAAACCGTCAACAAATTGCAAGCATCTATTAATAAAGGTCTCAAAAGTATCTTGTGTCATAGTTGTGGTCTGGGCATTAATGCATGATACTGCAGGGGGGGCACAAGAATCATTTATGAACAAGGGTGTATTAGTTGTACATGGTCAATCTTAAAGCAGAGCGAAATGCCTTGACCATGAGAACATTGGAGGTAAGATTAAGATGTAAGTTCCAATGTTGGCCTCATCTTGTGGCTTTTGCTACACGCCAAGCAATTGTTGTATGGTGCAACTCTCAGGGTGAGGTTTTATTTCAGTAAGCAAATACCCAAACCCTAAAATTTAACATTTCTGTGCTTATAGAGGCTACTCGCATCCTTTTGTTGGCACAAGGAGTGGTTAGTCACCACTCTGAGCCTGGCTGCACTCCCTCCTTGGCACATCCACAGCCAGTGTGCACTCAATGTCAGATTATACAATGCTCACAGTACAGTGAGTGGAAGCAAGCAGCTGCAGGGAGAATAGAACTTTATCTTCACCATGTAGCCCCTGCTCTAGTAAGCCATGTCAACAGGGTTAAAATGGTGTGTGTGTGTATGTACCTGCAGGTATATTTTGCTTTTTTTTGTGACCCGTACCTTTTTTATAAACTTTTGCTTTTTTTTTTTTTGTGGAAGACCACCTGGTTAGTGTTAGGTCTTGAAGTTGGGGGTGTCAGGTTTAGATACTTTGTAGCCCAGATGGGTTCCTCTAGTGAGTGTGGGATGCAATTCTCTGAAGTCAAGAGGCCTGCTTATTGTATGTACTTATGGATTAAAGGGCGACGTGGGTCACGGCCTTCTACAATGTTTGCTCTACAATTTTCAAACTCCATAAAAATATTGGGAAAAAAAACACGCTGGTGACCACCTCCCCACTTTTTGAGAGTGCCCCAAACTTGAAATTGTTCCAGTAGTGGGACTCACATTGAGCAGCCATACTTACATAATGTCTGTTTCTGACCTGGGGTCTATTATTAATAGGAGGTTGTCCAGGCATCTGGCCCCTCTCCAAACTTACCTGATATTGATGAAATCTGCTGAGATTAGGTCAATATTAGATGCCCTAACAACCCTTTAAAGGGAAACTGTCAGCAGTGTTTTTCTATGTAATCTGAGAGCAGCACATGATGTAGGGGCTTACACCCTAATTCCAGTGAGAAGTCACTTGCTGTGTTGTCATTTTGATAGTTTTCTCTCCTGTAGATATAGCAGTGCTCAAATGTGGAGCTGTGTATAAACTCGCCACAACACTGATTGCAGCTTTCTAAGAATACTGGCTGCTTTCTGTCAATATACAATCTGGTGGGGGCAAGGTTACATGGAACAGCAAGATAAGTTAGCAGGAGACACCTAGTCTTGTAGTGATAAAATGCTGATTTTTATTTTAAGCTAGTGACCTTGTTGGAATCGGGATCTCAGCCCCTACATCTTGCTGCTCTCAGTAAAAACCTGCTATCAAGATTCCTGTTAAAGGGGGTCAGAATACATGTAGGTGGTATCAGGTATATTAGAGGACCTGAATATATTTGGTCACTCCTGATTATAAAAGCCACATAATGTAAGACTCGTTTCCATTTTTCCACAACTGCTGCTCAAGTATCTTCCCATGAAGGGCTCCGCTAGGCTGACCTCTCTGACCATGTAATATAGAGGTCCGCCGGTGGAAGCGTCCTTATCGGCCCTCTGCTGTGGCTGGTAGGATGGGCTGCTTATCTTTATGATGCCGTAGGGCATATGGCCACTGTGCTGGCTTCTGAGGGTGGTCTCGCCCATCATGTCCAGTGTTGCCTAGCCGTGTATACGGGCGGTCAACATGTAGAGGAAGCTGCTGCACTATGTATTCTATAAGGACTGGTCAGGGGAGACACGTCTAATGAATATTCATGAGTGCTCATTAATTGGCATACACAGAGGACACTACCTTTCAGCAGATATCTGCTCTGTGTTCTGATTTATGAAGAGGCGTACGCCTCCGATGAGTTGCATCTGTGGTCAACACCAGAAATCTTACTCCACTCATGGTTTGGAGTGAGAATTCTGGCATAGGGAACCTAATGGCTCGCCTTAATTTGTAGCGGTTAGAGAACCTATCACCTTCATGCATATTAGCATATATTATAGTAAGGAGACTATAAATATGGAATAAATCACCTTTGGGAAAAATGACTGTGAATAGAGGAATTATGAGAATCACAGTTCCTGGGAGCGGCCATCTTGAGGTTGGCAGCACAGTGTGCTGTGTTATAATATAACATGCCCCCAGGGTACAGCACAGCATGTATTGCCCATAGACAGAGTGGTCATTTATAAAAGTCTACATTCATAGTAATACAGGAGGTGTATAATGATAGATATTATATAATCCTTCTGGCTAACGTGGTCTAAGTGCTGATATTGAATATATAACAATACAGTAGGGATACTGGGGAGTATTTGTGCCAGGATAGTGCAAAAAAAATTAAAGGCCTAAAGCCAAAGTTTTAATTCCCCCCACCAATAAAAAAGAAAAAAGCGGGGTCGTGGCGCATAGGTATTTCCAGGCCATACCTCTCAACTTTAAGACTGGGAGAGACATGTATCGCGGCAAGTACACAAAGATAGTGCCCTACTGAAGCCCCTTTAGTGTTCACTTAAAGGGAGCCCGACATGTACCACAGACCCCCAAAACACCAGCATTTGTATCTTCCTTTATAAACACGCTGCCTAAGAGTCCCTTTATCGTGGATGACGCATTACCAGATCTTTATAAACGATCCATTTGTCCAGACCAGTTGTCCCACTCAGCATTTTTATTACGCCCCTCCCGGAATAACAGGAATGGCGGCATCGCCAGCTCTGTGCAAAACTCGTACGTGTGGAATGAGTCGCGGGGCGGCAGCCTTGGGGGGAGGTACTTGGCTCTTGCACCCCGGCATGTTATATGTGAGGGTCCTGGCTGGGTGTGTGGACTTGTGCTGTGAGGGCGCTACGCCCTTGCAGGCCACATGTACCGGTGACGCTGGTTGGCCAGGACCAGATGTTTCATAGTTCAATCAGGGAGATCACCAGTCAAAAGTAAGCTTTTTACAAAACGATAACTGGGAAGGGATATATAAATGCATATAAATAATACAGAAGATAGCAGGAATCAATGAACTTTTGTTACAATACACCCACAGATTCCTTCCTCTTATTTATTCTCTATGTTCGCCTTTACTTCACCACAGCCCAGCTCGGCACAGCTGCTCAGCTCGGCACCACAGCAGTGAATCGCTCCCGGTAAGTTTGGGGAGATTGCTGAGCATGGCCCCCAGCGGCAAGCTGGCCCTCGGGGCACCCATGACCGTTTGGTGCCTCAGCGCTTGTAGACTGCATCCTGCTGACTGCCAAATGTAAGCAGGTGCTGAGATGCAGGGATCACAGAGCAAAGCCGTATAACAATATTGTTTAACAGTAAGGGTATGTGCACACGTTGCGGATTTGGCAGTTTTCCATGCGTTGTACAGTACCATGTAAACTTAAGGAAAACCAAATCCGCAGTGCACATGCTGCGGAAAATTCAGCACTGAAACGCTGTGGTTTATTTTCCGCAGCATGTAAATTCTTTGTGTGGATTCCGCAGCGTTTTACACCTATTCCTTAATAGGAATCCGCACAAAAACTGCACTAAATCCGTGCGAAAAAATCCGCAACGTGTGCACATACCCTAAAGATGCAAACAGTTGGGCAGGCAAGTTGATAAACAGTAAACCAGATTTAAGGGAAGAACAAGAATTAGGCTATGTGCACACGTTGCGGATTTGCTTGTGTAATTTTCCGTGCGGACTCTGTATCTCTTGACAGAACACGGAGGTCAAAATCTGCACGGATTTTATACGTTTTTACCCCTGCGTTTTCCTATAATGGAATGGGTGCAGAAACGCACAAAGAATTGACATGGTACTTTTTTTTAATCCGTTGCGGATTCCGTGCAGAATTTTCCACACCATTAGCACAGCATTTTTATTTTCCCATTGATTTACATTGTACTGTAAATCACATGCGGTTCTGCAGCGTTTCTGCACCGAAAAAACGCTGCAGATCCTCAGTAAATCTGCAACATGTGCACATAGCCTTAATGCGACAGTCTGAGGTTTAAACAACACTTATTGAGACTCCCGCTGATCCTCCTTAGAATACGGTCTGAGGAAAGCTGTAGTACCGGCAACAGCCGGTTTAGAATCCTCAGATGGGGTCCAAGATTAACGATCCAGCTTCTGGCAGCAACAGGCAGTCTCCGGTTTTGCCAACTGAGCCCCTAGTCCATAAGCCTGTAGAGCCAAAGTGAAGGAAGCTGCAGGAGTCTGTACCAAGCGCTGGGTGATGCGTGCTGGCCGGCAGAGGGAACCGCATGTTGATGTCATGTAGCCGGACCACACTTCTCCATACGAGCGCTGACCGACATTTATCCAGGTGCATGACGCTCTCCACAGTCACGGTCCCACTGGAGTGTGCGGGTAAGCCTGTTGGCGGCACGGCTCGGCACTGCTGCGCTGGATGCGGAGCACGCTGTACACCCTGCTGCACTCTCCCTGACAGCAGGAAACTAACCTCCTCTTCGCGCGCTTTCTCCTCACCGCCCGGCTTAGCCACGGCCTCTACCTTGTCATGGGACCTGTCCGGGCCCGTATCCTTTCCCCCGGGCAACATGGGATGCAGCTTCGGAACCGGCATGATGCAGGCACCCGCCGCCCAGTCTTCCTCCTTACATATTCATAGGAAGATTTGCAGCAGAAATATCAGTATCTTTCTCGTTCATCAAATTGGCTCCATTGTGACATTTGGAGTGGACAGATAATTTGTACAATGAATCTGCAGCATGTGAACATACACCAACTGACCAAGAAACTGCAAGTGCCAGCATTCCAATGAAGCCACAGGCTGGAAGGTGTCGGGGCACGTTGGGAGTTTAGTGTAAGAAGATAAGACTGAGATCGGACCGCAGTGCCGAACCGGCCAGCTGCTCTCCCAACCAGAGCGTGATAGCGTCATGTTTTTCTCTGCAGCTGTCACGTTCGGGTCGGGAGGGCCGCCGGCCAGTCCATGCACCCCATTCCAATCTCGGACCGAGTTATGGAGCACCCTAATATCTTTTCACGTGTTGCCTGTCCAACAGCAGCCACAACTTATCCCTTAACATGTAGTGGATACATCCAGTTTAGCATTGGCAGCCATGTGCGAAAGGAAGAAAGAGAAGACCAAAGAAATGTTACTATTTTTTTTCCCCCCAAATGCAAAAGTCCGTAATTGTGGCTTTGATGTTGGAGCAATGTGTAGTATCGGCCTTATGAACTGAGAAGATAAATGATATGCGCTAAAACCATGGCATGCTTATGGCTGGATGTCTCCCCGGAGTGGGCTCTATGATGCATGCATTGGTGGTTCCCGTGCTGGTCGATGAAGATGTGTGGTGATTGTTCCTCTGATACGTAGTGTCGGCAGCATGCCGGCCGCTCACACTTGCCCTGATACTCCCTTAGAATGGATAAAAAAAAAAACTGCCGCCCTGTGTCTTGCAGACAACATGGCAACGAGCGCCCCCATGGAGAGCGACACCTCGGAAATGTGTCAGATAAACCAGCACTCTCCTTATTTGCCACAGAAGAGAGTCCATAGTCACGTGATGTCATGAAGACATTGGGAGGCAGATTTGTTTGGTTTTTTAATCCATCTTGAGGAAGTGTCAGGGCAAGCGTGACTGGCCAGAACGATGCCGACACTACGTATCAGGCGAACAATCACCACCAATGCATGCATCATAGAGCCCACCTAACACTCCAGGGAGGCATCCAGCCATCCGCATGCATTTATGCTTTTAGGTGGATTTAGCGCATATCATTTATCTTCTCAGTCTATAGAACTCATTACACACAAAGGCACAGGGGTGTGCGAGTCAATGCAGCGTCTAACTCCAGCATTTTAGTGGAAGCATTAGTGCATTTTTTAGAATTCGGATCCGGCCCTAGGAATTGGACAATTTTTACGATCTCCACTAGAGAGTGCACGGGTTATTTTATTAGTCAAAAGAATAACATTAATTCTCTGAGAAGTTGTGATTAGGAAATCGGTCACCGGCGTTACACTGAAAATAGAAGTCCCAGTACCGTTCTGAGGGTTTAACAAAATGGGACCATAGACGGCCACTTACGGGGATCTGCGGAGTGACACACACCATCAGCTTACACACATTTCTCCTGAAAACTTATGAATGACTTCTGTACTTTCACGTCAGCGAGAATCATGGGGACAGCAGTGGCCTGGATTTTGGAAGCTCTGTTGTAGCCCATTTCATAGATCCCCCTTCAGCAGGGCAGGCTCTCTGCAGAAACAGCGACACATCATGTATGTCCTGTGCCACCATTGATGTGCACCACATCTTCTAGTACTTGTCCCCCTCTCCCTTTATATTGGACCTTGAACCTGTGGTTACTACTGGATAAGGGTATGTGCACACGTAGAATGGTCCACTGCGGATTTTTCCGCAGCGGATTTGATAAATCCGCAGGGCAAAAACACTGCGTTTTTCCTGCTGATTTATAGCGGATTTATTGTGGATTTACCACGGTTTTGGTGCGGATTCCACTGCGGATTCCGCACAAAGAATTGACATGCTGCGGAATGTAAACCGCTGCGTTTCCGCACGTTTTTTTCCGCAGCATGGGCACAGTGTTTTCGGTTTCCCATAGGTTTACATTGTACTGTAAACTCATGGGAAACTGCTGTGGACCCGCACCTGCAGATCCGCAGCAAAATCCTATCGTGTGCACAGAGCCTTAAGCCTTTTATTGTACTGTGATCACTTAAAAGTGCAGCTCCTTAAAGGAAACCTGTCAGCAGAATTGGGCTCAGTAACCTGCAGACACTGTCAGGTCGGCGCCGTTATACTGATTACAGTGATACCTGGTGATGAAGTCTGTCTTGTGGTTGTTTAAAGGGAACCTCCAACACATAAGGAGGGCTGACAGCACTCACTCAGGGGGCGCCCGTTCCAAGTCCAGGGAACCTTCCTGGATAAACTCCAGCAATCAAAAACGATGAACAGCGCTCCAACCAGGTGAATAGGTATCAAAAATTGGTGTTTATTAAGCCATAAAAATTTTTATGGCTTAATCAACACCAATTTTTGATACCTATTCACCTGGTTGGAGCGCTGTTCATCGTTTTTAATGGTTTAAAGGGAACCTGTCACCCCCAAAATCGATGGTGAGGTAAGCTCACCGCCATCAGGGGCTTATCTACAGCATTCTGTAATGCTGTAGATAGAAGCCCCCAATGTTACCTAAAAGAGGAGAAAAAGAGGTTATATTATACTCACCCAGGGGCGATCCCGCTGCGGTCTGGGTCCGATGGGCGTCTCAGGTCCGCACCGGGGCCTCCCATCTTCATTCCATGACGTCCTCTTCTTGTCTTCACGCCGTAGCTCCGGCGCAGGCGTACTTTGCCCTGTTGAAGGCAGAGCAAAGTACTGCAGTGCGCAGGCGCTGAGCCTCTCTGACCTGTCCCGGCACCTGCGCACTGCAGTACTTTGCTCTGCCCTCAACAGGGCAGACAAAGTACCACTGCGCCGCAGCCGCGGCGTGAAGACCAGAAGAGGACGTCATGGAATGAAGATGGGAAGCTCCGGACCGGACCTGAGATACCCATCGGACCCGGACCAAAGCGGGATTGCCCCTGGGTGAGTATAATCTAACCTCTTTTTCTCCTCTTTTAGGTAACATCGGGGGCTTATCTACAGCATTCCAGAATGCTGTAGATAAGCCTCTGATGACGGTGAGCTTACCTCACCATCGATTTTGGGGGTGACAGGTTCCCTTTAATCTTTATTTGTAGTTTTCAGATAATGAGATTCTGGTGCTCGGGGGTGGACCTGTTGGCGGGGCTTTGGTTAGGGCTTTCTGTGGGGTTCTGCTTACATATGTATGTGTATGCGCTTATGACAGGTCACTGATCCCTCACTGACCTGCCCCCTATTTTACATACTGCATATAATATGGTTTGAAAAAAATAATCACATTTCTCAGGCAGGCGCCGACAGAGGTTTTTGAGCTCTAGAAAATGATGTGGTATACAATATGCATATTTTAGTTTTATTTAGACATATAGTTTTGTTTGAAAACAAGTTCTTAATCCAAATGGTGCTAGCGGCTGCGCTTCTACAGCAGCATCTATCACGTTCCGATAAATGCTACTGTGCAAGCGCTGGCGCCATTTTGGCAGATAAAAAAAATAGACTACATCATAGAATGTTAGAGTTCGAAGGTTAAAAAGCTTCTGCCGAAACCCAGGATTGAACCAGGGACCTTTAAGATCTTCAGTCTAACGCTCTCCCAACTGAGCTATTTTGGTGGTATGAGTTCTGTCACTTCCTGACATGAGTGTTCTATACAGAAAACTGAGCAAAAGTAACAGTACAAAAATCATAGAGTCCTGGAATGTTAGAGTTGGAAGGGACCTCCTGAGTCATCTGGTCCATCCCCCTGCTCAGTGCAGGATTCACAAAACCATCTCAGACAGATGTCTGTCCAGGCTCTGAAGACTTGCATTGAAGGAGAACTCACCACCTCTCATGGCCGCCTGTTCCACTCATTCATCACCCTCACTGTCAAAAAGTTTTTTCTAATATCTAATCTGTATCTTCTCCCTTTCAGTTTTATTCCATTGCTTCTAGTGTTTCCATGTGCAAATTAGAATAAGGATGATCTGTCTACACTGACACCCCTTCAGATATTTGTAGACAGCTATTAAGTCTCCTTATCCTTCTTTTTTTCAAGCGAAACATTCCTGGATCCTTTAACCATTCCTCGAAGGACATACTTTGCAGTCTGCTCACCATTCTGGTTGCTCTTCTCTGAACTTGCTCCAGTTTTTCAATGTCTTTTAAAATGTGGTGCCCAGAACTAGACACAGTATTCAAGATGAGGCCTGAACAAGGAGGAGTAGAGATGGATAATTACCTCACTTGATCTAGACTCCATTCTTCTCTTAATATATCCTAGAACTGTGTTTGCCTTTTTTGCTGCTGTCTCACACTGTTGACTTATGTGCAGACTGTGATCTATTAGTATACCCAAGTCTATTTCACACGTGCTGTTGCTTAGTTCTATTCCTCGCACTCTATAGATGTAATTTTTGTTTTTCGTGCCCAGATGTAGAATTTTGCATTTCTCCCTGTTAAATACTATTCTATTAGTTGCTGCCCATTGTTCAAGCTTATCTAGATCCTCTGTCCTTTCCTCAACCCTCAATCCACTAAAATGCTTGTGCATGCCCTCATCATCGCCCGCCTCGACTACTGCAACATCCTTTTCTGTGGCCTCTCTGCTAACACCCTTGCACCTCTTCAGTCCATCCTTAACTCTGCTGCCCAACTAATTCATCTCTCTCCTCGCTTCTCCTCCTCTTCACCCCTCTGCAAATCTCTTCACTGGCTCCCATTCCCTCAGCATATCCTGTTCAAATTACTAATACTGACTTACACAGCCATCCATAACCTGTCCCCTCCCTATATCTCTGAACTAATCTCCCGATATCTTCCCTCACGTAATCTCCGGTCCTCCCAAAACCTCCTTCTCTCCTCCACATTTATTCTCTCCTCACCCAATTGCCTCCAAGACTTCTCCCGAATATCCCCCATCCTCTGGAATTCTTTGCCCCAGCACGTCCGACTATCAACCACATTTGGCTCCTTCAGATGGAACCTGAAAACCCACCTCTTCAGGAAAGCCTACAGCCTGCACTGACCCCGCTGCCTCCTCACCAACACCGGAGCTACCGCCTCACCAACACCGGAGCTTCTGCAACCCTCAACCAATTGTCTCCTTCCCCACCATCCTGTAGAATGTAAGCCCGCAAGGGCAGGGTCCTCGCCCCTCTGTATCAGTCTGTCATTGTTAGTCTGTTTACTGTAAGTGATATCTGTAATTAGTATGTAACCCCTTCTCATGTACAGCACCATGGAATCAATGGTTCTATATAAATAAATAATAATCCTTCTGAATCCTTTCTCTGTTAGCTATCCCTCCTAGCTTTGCATCGTCTGCAATTTTGATTAGTTTACCTTCAGTTCCCTTATCTAGATCATTAATAAAAATGTTGAACATTGGGGCCAGGACAGAGCCTTGTGGTACCCCACTTGAAACATTTTTCCAACTTGATGTGCAGCCATTTATAACCACTCTTTGAGTACGATCATTCAGCCAGTTATGAATCCACCTAATCGTAATCTTGTCAATCCCATTCTTGGTCATTTTTTCTATAAGGATAATGTGAGATACTTTATCAAATACTTTGCTGAGGACGAGATATAGCATATCTACCGCATTTCCCTGATCCACCCAGTCAGGGATTCTATCATAGGAAATTAGATTAGTCTGACATGACTTGTTTGCGACAAACCCATGCTGGCTCTGGTTAATTACTGTATTCTTATTCAAGTACTTACATACATGCTGTTTTATAATTTGTTGAAATATCTTTCCTGGTAAAGAAGTAAGGCTGACTCGTCTGTAATTTCAAGATGGAAAAATCAAGATGGCGCCGGCAGCGCCTCCACAGTATCAGCGTTCCGAGAGATGCTACTACGCAGGCGCTGCCATCTTGACGGAGCCTAATTTTTTTTTAGTTCTCTGTGAAAATGGCGGTGGGGCCTGCACAGTAGCATCTATCGGAGCGTGATAGATGCTTCTGCGCAGGCGCGGCCGCCATTTTGTTTGAAAAAAAAGATCTTAAACAAAACTATATGTCTAAGGCTAAGATCACAATAGCGTTTCTGTGCGCAGCATATCATCTGCATGCGCAAACGCATGCAAACGCATGTTCACGCTGCGTTTTTTTATCCGCATGATCTTACACATGACGGCAAAAAAACGCTGTGTGTGCATGCGTTTGTATGCATTTTTGCATGCATTTGAGTTGTTTATGCGCATGCGTACGGTATTTATGTCAACTGTTTTGTACACCTTACATGTGCCCGCAAGAGCGGCTGGTGGAATCGCAAATCACCCTCCTCTACTAACTAGTTAAATGCCGCTGTCAAACTCTGACAGCGGCATTTAACTAGCACTTCCGGCCATCGGGCCGGAAATGTCGCATCGCCGATGCATGACAACCAAAGGTCTACTGAAGATCTCTATGGTTGTTGATGTCAGATTGCTGTGAGCGCCACCCTGTGGTCAGCGCTCATAGCAATGCAGCAATTCTACTTCATAGGGAGTGATCTTAGCATCACTCCTATGTAGCAGAGCCGATCAGGCTATGCCAGCTTCTAGCCTCCCATGGAGACTATTGAAACATGGCAAAAGTAAAAAAAAAGTTTTAAAAAATATGAAAAAAATATACAAGTTTAAATCTCCGCCTTTTGCCCCATTCAAAATAAAACAATAAAAATAAAATCAAATATACACATATTTGGTATCGCCGAGTTCAGAATTGCCCGATCTATCAATAAAAAGGATTAGCCTGATCGCTAAACGGCATAGCAAGAAAAAAATTAAAAACGCCAGAATTACGTTTTTTTGGTCCCCCCCGACATTGCATTAAAATGCTATAACGATGATCAAAAGATCATATCTGCACCAAACAAACTTTTACTCTCTTCACTGTGAAGGGGGAAGAAAAAAAAAATAATTGTAAAAAGACACCAACATTTACAGCAAAACCGACGCGTAAAAAAGATCACATTGCAATACTTACAAAAATCCTTTCTGACTTGTGGCTTTGCATGGTCCCAATCATCCAACAGCGATCTGGCCACTTCTTCCCAGAGTCATCGGATCAAGGCTGAGTCGGAATGACTCTGATCACAGGGGGCCCACAAAGCTGCTCGCTCTTGCACAGCTTGAATAACGACCTTGTTATCGATATCCGGTTGTCCTTCCTCACATTGTGTAACCTATAGATGAAATACAAAAAAAAAAGTAAGTAAAACTGAAAACAAATTCAATTACAACTCTGATAAAGGCTACTTACACCCCGTCTTTCCTCCTCAGCAACTTGAGGCCGACGACCCTGGGAAGAATCTTTTCCACTTGACTGCTCCTGCTCTTCTGCACTGTCAGGTACCTGTAAAGAAAATACATGATTTAACACATGGCTAGTATTGACAGTCAATACATACCAATCAGTAAATCAAATGTGATTACATAATTAGCGTCATGTCCACTTTCGGAAGCTTCAGTGGAGGACATGTTGGAAGAGCAGGCAGCAGTCAAGTGAAACACTAGAGAAAAGAACAGATAAGAAAAAGTTTACTTGTTAAGAGCCAAACACAATGTAGCACAAAAAAAAAAGAACAATGGACACCAATACTACAACAGCACAGCAGTCAGGCAGCACCAGGACAGCAGCACCAGGAAGACGGCAGCAATAGTAAGACAGCAGCAATAGGAAGGCGGCAGCAATAGGAAGACTGCAGCACCAGGAAGACTGCAGCACCAGGAAGACTGCAGCACCAGGAAGACAGCAGCAACAGGAAGGCTGCCACAATAGGAAGGCAGCAGCAATAGGAAGACGGCAGCACCAGGAAGGCAGCAGCAATAGGAAGACGGTAACACCAGGAAGACGGCAGCAGCACTAGGACCGGAGCAGCAAACAGTCTACAAGGAACAGAAAAAAATGAGTACAGAGTACAGACTGCAAAGACAAACAGACATTTTCAAAGCTTGTATACTTACATCCAGCAGCACCAGGCAGACGGTAGCAGCACCAGGAAGGCGGCAGCACCAGGAAGGTGGCAGCACCAGGAAGGTGGCAGCAACAGGAGGTGGCAGCAACAAGACCGAAGCAGCAAACAGTCTACAAGAACAGAAAAAAAAATTAGTGCAGAGTTCAGACTGCAAAGACAAACAGACATTTTCAAAGATAAAATACTTGCATCCAGAGTCTTGTGCAGTGCCTTGTGCACACTTCCAGAGTCTTGAGAGTAATGGACTTCCTTTCTCCATACCCCTCATCAGGGATTTTGCAGGTGGTAACATTATTTCCTGAACATGATTAGTGTGAAGTACATATCGAACGCATGCGTACACATGTCCTTGCGTACCAGTGCGTTTCCATAGAGAGTAATGCGTGTTTCTAACGCACTCATCCGCAATTATCCGCATGCGGACGATTACACAAAATTTGACTCCTCAAAAAATGCAACATGTTGCATTCAGACACAGCCGCATAGTGCAAAACGACGCATCCGCATGCGAACGCATACAAACGCATGTCACTGCGTACACCATGTTAAAGATATGTACGCATGCGGATTTTTGCAGATCATACGCTGCGCACAGAAACGCTAATGTGAACCTGGCCTTTCTAAAACAAAAATATGCATATTATCCCCTGTATCATGCTACAGCGCAGGCGCCGCCACAAGCGCCTGCCTGAGGAATGTGATATTTCAAACCATATTATATTCAGTATGTAAAACAGGAGGCAGGTCACCAAGGGATCAATGACCTGTCATAAGCGATACAGATGAATATGCAAGCAGAACATCACATAAAGACCCCCACAGGCCACCTCGGAGCACGAGAATATCATTAACTGAAAATAAAGATTAAACAAAAAGCACAAGACGGATTTCATCACCAAGTATCATTTTAATCAGTATAATGGCACCGACCAGACACTGTCTGTAGGTTACTCAGCACAATCCTGCTGACAGGTTCCCTTTAAGTTCAGTTTTTAAATTGTCTCAAATACTTATTTCATGCAATAAAATGCAAATTAATTATGTAAAAGTCATCCAATGTGATTTTCTGGATTATTTTTTTTTTTTAAATCGGCCGTGTATCGAATACTTATTTTCCCCACTGTATGTATAATTTACTAGCTTGGCAGTAATGGGTAATAATCACTGTACATACAGACATGTCTCTTGCGTCTCTGCAGCACATAGACATAATGTGATTATCTTCTTTGCGGACGTAAGCAGGGATTTGGGATCAGGATAATACAGAACATGCTCTGGACTTTACAGGCGTCCACAGATACGCTCAGACAAATTAAAGTAGATAGAAGTTTAGAGATGGACACTTTCAGAAAAACAAAATCACACATAGAATTCATTCAAAGTCCATTCCTATCATTGCAGTCTATGACTACACTGTGTTCCAAATTATTATGCAAATAATATTTCCTCATATTTTCTCTAAATTACCTATCTGAATTGCAGTCATTGTTATTTTCCAGTCATCTACTATTCTAGTATGATTGCAATGTTTTGGAACAAACTGCCTATGAAAACAGTATCTTTAAAAAAAAAAATAAACACTCAAAATGCATGTTCCAAATTATTATGCACAGCAGAGTTTTCAACCTTATTTTTATTATTATGAACAAAAAAATGGTCAATTGTGAAGTTATAAGCATTATCAGCTTATTACAAAACGAAATCAAACAGTTTTCAAGTGAAAACTTTATTCTAGGTGATGTTACATTTGCACATAGGACCCCTTGTACGAAAGAAGCTTCTGAACTCTCTCGTCCATTGAATTTGTCAGTTTTTGGATGGTTTCTGCTTCAATTGTTTTGCATGTGGACAGAATACCCTCCCAGAGCTGTTGCTTAGATGTGAACTGCCTCCCGCCATCATAGACACTCCTTTTGATGATGCTCCAGAGGTTCTCAATGGGGTTGAGGTCAGGGGAAGATGGTGGCCACACCATAAGTTTGTCCTCTTTTATGCCCATAGCAGCCAGAGATGCAGATGTGTTTTTTGCAGCATGAGATGGTGCATTATCATGCATGAAAATGATCTTGCTGCGGAAAGCACAGTTCTTCCTCCTGAACCATGGCAGGAAGTGTTGTTTTAGAAACTCCACATAGATTATGGAGTTCATCTTTACCCCTTCAGGGATCATAAAGGGGCCGACAGTCTCTCTCCCCATGATTCCAGCCCAAAACATTACTCCACCTCCTCCTTGTTGGCGCCTTAGCCGTGTTTTCATGGGGAGTCCATCAACCAGCCATCGTTCATTCCATCCATCTGGACCATCGAGCGTTGCACGGCACTCATCGGTGAACAAAACAGTTTGGAAGTCAGTCTTCATGTATCGTTTGGCCCACTGGAGCCGTTTCTGCTTGTGTACAGTGGATAGAGTAAGCTAGGCCCTGTCTAACTCCTGGCAGTTAACGCTCTGTCTCTTCAAATTAGCGCCTCCCACTTTGGGCTTGTCCCAACTGTTAACGATAACTGTCCCTGTTAACTACCTGTTGCTGGGCAGAATATAGTTTCGGCACTAACAATACAGACTATTACCCATAAAACATCATAACACATTGCAGCAATACACACGTCTTTACGGGGCAATGTGGGCAATATTCCAATCTCCTTACATGCAGACGGAAAGCTATCAAACGATGTGGGTGGGGTTATTGTTGTGAATTCTGCTTTTGGGTTCCCTCCGGTGGTAGTAGGTGGTAATGCAGTTGTCCCTGGGTTGCAGTCCTGGTCAGGTGTGTCTGCTGATTGTAGTTCTGACTGGGGTATTTAGGTGTGCAGGATTCATTAGTCCTTGCCAGTTGTCAATTGTTGTTGGGAGGTGTAGGACCTCTGCCTGGTTCCTCCTGCCTTTCTGACAAATCAGCAAAGATAAGTGTCTGGTTTTTTTTTTTTTCCTGTGGCACACATGCTGTGTGCTTCACAATTCAGTGCTATTCTTTGTGTTTTCTTGTCCAGCTTAGATTGTGTCAGTATTTTCTCAGTCTTGTTGGATTCTCTGGAGTGGCAGATATACATTCCATGTCTTTAGTTAGATTGTGGAACTTTTTGTATTATCTGTTGTGGATATTTTTGGAAGGGTTTTAATACTGACCGCCTAGTAATCTGTCCTATCCTTTCCTATTTAGCTAGAGTGGCCTCTTTTGCTAAATCCTGTTTTCTACCTGCGTGTGTCTATTCTTCTCCTACTCACAGTCATTATTCGTGGGGGGCTGCCTATCCTTTGGGGGTCTGTTCTGAGGCAAGATAGCATTCCTATTTCCATCTATAGGGGTATTTAGTCCTCCGGCTGTGTCGAGGTGTCTAGGGTTTGTTAGGCACACCCCACGGCTACTTCTAGTTGCGGTGTTAGTTCAGGATTTGTGGTCAGTACAGGATCCACCGACTCCAGAGAAATTTTTCATGCGGCTCCAAGGTCACCAGATCATAACAGTACAACTGGCCCATAATGAGTTAAATGCATCTCAGAAGAAGGGAAGAAAGGTGTTGAGCCATTTTTTTTTCTGCAGTCTGTTTTGTCTTTTCTTCCCTCTTTATTTATGGGTGGCTGAGGAGTCTTGTGCCAGCATGGATGTTCAGGAATTAGCTTCTCGTGTAGACCAGCTTGCTGCTAGGGTACAGGGTATTTCTGATTATATTGTTCAGACTCCTGCTTTAGAGCCGAAGATTCCTACTCCTGATTTGTTTTTTGGTGATAGGTCCAAATTTTGGGGTTTTAAAAACAATTGTAAACAGTTTTTTGCTCTGAGACCGCGATCCTCCGGTGATTCCATTCAGCAGGTTAAAATTGTCATCTCCCTGCTGCGTGGCGATCCACAGGATTGGGCATTTTCCCTGGAATCTGGGAATCCGGCCTTGCTTAATGTAGATTCCTTTTTTCAGGCTTTAGGATTATTATATGATGAACCGAATTCTGTGGATCAAGCGGAGAAAACCTTGTTGGCCCTGTCTCAGGGTCAAGAGGCGGCAGAATTGTATTGTCAGAAATTTAGAAAATGGTCTGTGTTGACTAAATGGAATGATTATGCTTTGGCGGCAATTTTCAGAAAGGGTCTTTCTGAATCCGTTAAAGATGTTATGGTGGGGTTTCCCACGCCTTCCGGTCTGAGTGATTCTATGTCTCTGACCATTCAGATTGATCGGCGCTTGCGGGAGCGTCAAACTGTGGCGTCGTCCTTAGAGCAAAGTCCTGAGCCAATGCAGTGTGATAGGATTTTGTCTAGAACGGAACGACAAGGATTCAGACGTCAGAATAGGTTGTGTTATTATTGTGGCGACGCTTCTCATGTCATTTCAGTCTGCCCTAAGCAGACAAAAAGGATCGCTAGTTCATTTACTATCAGTACTGTACAACCTAAATTTCTGTTATCGGTGTCCTTGATCTGCTCATTGTCATCATTTTCTGTCATGGCGTTTGTGGATTCAGGCGCCGCCTTGAACTTAATGGATTTTGAGTTTGCCAGGCGTTGTGGTTTTCCCTTGCAGCCTTTGCAGAACCCTATTCCTTTAAGGGGGATTGATGCTACTCCTTTGGCTAAAAATAAGCCCCAGTTTTGGACACAGGTGACCATGCACATGGCGCCAGCCCATCAGGAAGATTGTCGATTTCTGGTGTTGCATAATTTGCATGATGTTATCATGCTGGGTTTCCCGTGGTTGCAGGTACATAAGCCTGTGTTGGATTGGAAATCTATGTCTGTGACTAGTTGGGGTTGTCAGGGGGTTCATAATGATGTTCCTTTGATGTCAATCTCCTCTTCTTCCTCTTCTGAAATTCCAGAGTTTTTGTCTGATTTTCAGGATGTATTCGATGAGCCCAAGTCCAGTTCCCTTCCACCGCACAGGGACTGTGATTGTGCGATTGACTTGATTCCAGGCAGTAAGTTTCCTAAGGGCCGACTTTTCAATCTGTCTGTGCCTGAACATACCACCATGCGGAGTTATGTTAAGGAGTCTTTGGAGAAAGGGCATATTCGGCCATCTTCTTCACTGTTGGGAGCAGGTTTTTTTTTTGTTGGTAAGAAGGATGGCTCCTTGAGACCTTGTATTGATTATCTCCTCTTGAATAAGATCACGGTCAAGTTTCAATACCCTTTACCTTTGCTTTCCGATTTGTTTGCTAGGATTAAGGGGGCTAGTTGGTTTACGAAGATTGACCTTCGGGGGGCATATAATCTTGTTCGTATTAAGCAGGGTGATGAATGGAAAACTGCGTTTAATACACCCGAAGGCCATTTTGAATACCTTGTGATGCCATTCGGGCTCACTAACGCTGCATCTGTTTTTCAATCCTTCATGCATGATATCTTCCGGACTTATATTGATACATTCTTGATCGTATATTTGGACGATATTTTGATTTTTTCCGATGATTGGAAGTCTCATGTGGAACAGGTCAGGATGGTATTTCAGATCCTTCGTGACAATGCTTTGTTTGTGAAGGGGTCTAAGTGTCTCTTTGGGGTGCAGAAGGTTTCTTTTTTGGGCTTTATTTTTTCTCCCTCATCTATGGAGATGGATCCGGTTAAGGTTCAGGCCATTCATGATTGGATTCAACCCGCATCCGTGAAGAGCCTTCAGAAATTTTGGGGTTTTGCAAATTTTTATCGCCGGTTTATTGCTAACTTCTCCAGCGTGGTTAAACCCTTGACTGATTTGACGAAAAAAGGAGCTGATGTGGCGAATTGGTCCTCTGCGGCTGTCTCTGCCTTTCAGGAGCTTAAACGCCGATTTACTTCTGCTCCGGTGTTGCGCCAACCAGATGTTTCTCTTCCGTTTCAGGTTGAGATTGATGCTTCTGAGTTTGGGGCAGGGGCCGTTTTGTCTCAGAGGGATTCTGTTGGTTCTTTGATGAAACTGTGTGCCTTCTTCTCCCGCAAGTTTTCGCCTGCTGAACGCAATTATGATGTCGGCAATCGGGAGTTGTTGGCTATGAAGTGGGCGTTTGAGGAGTGGCGATATTGGCTTGAGGGAGCTAAGCACCGTATTGTGGTCCTGACCGATCATAAGAATTTGATTTACCTCGAGTCTGCCAAGCGGCTGAGTCCTAGACAGGCTCGATGGTCCTTGTTTTTTTCCCGTTTTGATTTCGTGGTTTCGTATCTTCCGGGTTCTAAGAATATTAAGGCTGATGCCCTTTCTAGGAGTTTTTTGCCTGATTCTCCTGAGGTCCTTGAACCGGTCGGCATTCTGAAAGAAGGGGTGGTCCTTTCTGCCATTTCCCCTGATTTACGGCGGGTTCTTCAGGAATTTCAGGCTGATAGACCTGACCGCTGTCCTGTGGGGAAATTGTTTGTTCCTGACGGATGGACTAGTAGAGTGATTTCTGAGGTTCACTGTTCTGTGTTGGCTGGTCATCCTGGTATTTTTGGTACCAGAGATTTGGTTGGTAGGTCCTTTTGATGGCCTTCGTTGTCACGTGATGTGCGTTCTTTTGTGCAGTCCTGTGGAACTAGTGCGCGGCCCAAGCCTTGTTGTTCCCGTGCTAGTGGGTTACTTTTGCCATTGCCGGTCCCTGAGAGGCCCTGGATGCATATTTCTATGGATTTTATTTCTGATCTTCCGGTTTCCCAGAGGATGTCGGTTATCTGGGTTGTTTGTGTCCGGTTTTCTAAGATGGTTCATTTGGTGCCTTTGCCTAAATTACCTTCCTCTTCAGAGTTGGCTCCGTTGTTTTTTCAGCATGTGGTTCGTTTGCATGGTATTCCGGAGAATATTGTGTCCAACAGAGGTTCCCAGTTTGTTTCTAGGTTTCGGCGGGCCTTTTGTGCTAGGCTGGGCATTGATTTGTCTTTTTCTTCTGCATTTCATCCTCAGACAAATGGCCAGACCGAGCGAACTAATCAGACTTTGGAGACTTATTTGAGATGCTTTGTGTCTGCTGATCAGGATGATTGGGTGGCCTTTTTGCCATTGGCCGAGTTTGCCCTTAATAATCGGGCTAGTTCGGCTACTTTGGTTTCGCCTTTTTTTTGTAATTTTGGTTTTCATCCTCGTTTTTCTTCTGGGCAGGTTGAGCCTTCTGACTGTCCTGGTGTGGATTCTGTGGTTGACAGGTTGCAGCAGATTTGGGCTCATGTGGTGGACAATTTGGTGTTGTCTCAGGAGGAGGCTCAACGTTTTGCTTACCGTCGTCGGTGTGTTGGTTCCCGGCTTCGGGTTGGGGATTTGGTTTGGTTGTCTTCCCGTCATGTTCCTATAAAGGTCTCTTCCCCTAAGTTTAAGCCTCGGTTTATTGGTCCTTATAGGATTTCTGAGATTATTAATCCGGTGTCTTTTCGATTGGCGCTTCCGGCCTCTTTTGCTATCCATAATGTCTTCCATAGATCTTCATTGCGGAAATATGTGGTGCCCGTTGTTCCCTCTATTGATCCTCCGGCCCCTGTTTTGGTTGATGGGGAGTTGGAGTATGTGGTTGAGAAGATTTTGGATTCTCGTTTTTCGAGGCGGAGGCTCCAGTACCTTGTCAAATGGAAGGGTTATGGCCAGGAGGATAATTCTTGGGTTTTTGCTTCTGATGTCCATGCTGCTGATCTGGTCCGTGCCTTTCATCTGGCTCGTCCTGATCGGCCTGGGGGCGCTGGTGAGGGTTCGGTGACCCCTCCTCAAGGGGAGGGTACTGTTGTGAATTCTGCTTTTGGGTTCCCTCCGGTGGTAGTAGGTGGTAATGCAGTTGTCCCTGGGT
This sequence comes from Ranitomeya variabilis, assembly GCF_051348905.1. Lineage (NCBI taxonomy): Eukaryota > Metazoa > Chordata > Amphibia > Anura > Dendrobatidae > Ranitomeya > Ranitomeya variabilis. Next base: position 291,256,393 of record NC_135235.1, read on the forward strand.
TGCAGTCCTGGTCAGGTGTGTCTGCTGATTGCAGTTCTGACTGGGGTATTTAGGTGTGCAGGATTCATTAGTCCTTGCCAGTTGTCAATTGTTGTTGGGAGGTGTTGGACCTCTGCCTGGTTCCTCCTGCCTTTCTGCCAAATCAGCAAAGATAAGTGTCTGTTTTTTTTTTTCCTGTGGCACACATGCTGTGTGCTTCACAATTCAGTGCTATTCTTTGTGTTTTCTTGTCCAGCTTAGATTGTGTCAGTATTTTCTCAGTCTTGTTGGATTCTCTGGAGTGGCAGATATACATTCCATGTCTTTAGTTAGATTGTAGAACTTTTTGTATTATCTGTTGTGGATATTTTTGGAAGGGTTTTAATACTGACCGCCTAGTAATCTGTCCTATCCTTTCCTATTTAGCTAGAGTGGCCTCTTTTGCTAAATCCTGTTTTCTACCTGCGTGTGTCTATTCTTCTCCTACTCACAGTCATTATTCGTGGGGGGCTGCCTATCCTTTGGGGGTCTGCTCTGAGTCAAGATAGCATTCCTATTTCCATCTATAGGGGTATTTAGTCCTCCGGCTGTGTCGAGGTGTCTAGGGTTTGTTAGGCACACCCCACGGCTACTTCTAGTTGCGGTGTTAGTTCAGGATTTGCGGTCAGTACAGGTTCCACCGACTCCAGAGAAAGTTTTCATGCGGCTCCAAGGTCACCAGATCATAACAGGTTATACAGAGCTAGTAAATGAAAGGACTACAAGAGGTGCAGCAGATAAAACAGTGATTTTATCAAAACTATAGCCAGAAGCCCAGGAGGGGCCCAAGCATTGGAAGCGGGGACTCTACCACGATTTTATGCTGTTCCTAGACTAAGAAGCATAAACCTGGGGACAGATTCTCTTTAAACACTGTCTGTTCTGATACTTACCCTGTGGTTTGTTGTCACTCTGTGCCCCATAATACAAAATAATACAACCACCTCAGCAGGGGCGGACACTGACAGATTGGGGCCCCTTTCAAAGAAATGTGTCTGGGCCTGCCTCCTCTTGGCAACAAAGATATGTTTTATTAAAGCGATATTCTTATAAAATTTCCACAAGGCTCCAAGTCTTCAGACTGGTCCACTCTCGTTCTCTGCAGCAGATTCCCTCTCCAATTGGCCAATCCAGGGCACAGAAGACAGCTGCAGATCATCCCGTCAGCCAATCACAGATGTGCTTATAAATGAAAGTCTGTGATTGGCTGAGAGGCAATCATGTACAAATGTCAGTGTTCAGTTCTTATAACTTTATAGGACTGTAATAGGGGGCGCGCTAGAGATCTCCATTCCTCGACCTTCTCCTACTTAGTGATCCCCCATCTTATCATAGTCTCCCAGCCTCGCGGATCACCAAGAGAAGAGTGCGCACACGTTGACTCCCTCCGCTGTCTATACAGATACCACCGCACTAGTGGCAACCGCAGCATCAATACTAAGAGGCGAGGAAGGGGCCCGTTGGGCATAATCATAGGCGTGCCCCATGCTTCTCCCGCCGACTCTGTCATTGACCAATCTGCTTTCTCAGTTCCTTGGGGGCCGGCCTGATGCAGCTGCATGGCGGTATGTCCACCCTTGTACCTCTGCATGAGACTTTATATTGCCCTGAAGAAGTTGGCCACAGTGAAAAAAAAGTGTGCAATCCTTAACCTGATGGTGAATGTAAATGACCTGCATTGGCCAAATAGTTGCATTTAGAGGATATGTTAATAGACGTCCCAATTTCATGTCTCCTCGTTAAATATTCATTACATTGCAAACACTTTCCACAGGTTCGCCAGGGAGTAGATGCTTTTTGGGACATTGTCTTGGAGACGTGATGGTGCTATTTTGGGACTGACTCTATAATCTCCCTTTTTTCCCTAAAAAGCTGTTTTATGTATATGGATAGTTGGGGACCTGCGAGACGAGGGTATAGATGGAGACATTGTCATCCGGTTCTGCACCACTTGCATCTTACATCATGGGGCTCCGTTTTTCCTGCGGTCTGTTTCCGGCATGTGTCCAGCGGATGGTCACAGTCGTGGAGTGTTTGTTTCTCCCACGGGATCCTCTTGGTGGCATTGTTTCTCTAGACTCAGAGATGTAGACACATTGCAGAAGCCATTACAAACGTGGATCCCCGGATAAGGACTAGCAGCAACGCCTGCTCATTTTCTTCTACAAACTTTTTTTTTTTTTTTAATTCCGATATCTAGCACATTCACATACAGTACAGACCAAAAGTTTGGACACACCTTCTCATTTAAAGATTTTTCTGTATTTTCATGACTATTGTGATGCAGCAGTAGGACCATACACAGTGAAACGGCAGTGACCCAAGCAAGTTCAAACAAAACGTTCTTTTATTGTGTTACTTCACACAGTCAATATAGTATACAGCTTCTTCATACAGTCCATTAATAATGCATGGCTATATGATGCAGTCAATACACATACCGAACTTCCCTCTGTCCAGTTTCCCTGGGTGACCGCACACCGGTAACAAGTCTCTGTACTCACTCAGCGCACTGCACTCTTTATCCTCTGGAGTGCAGCCAGGTACACATAAGACAGCCCAAGATGCAGGGTGTCAGTCTCTCTGGTTCCTTTAGCCTCTGTGTTACTCCACACAGAGAGAGCTCTGCAGAAAACTGCCCTGTCTGTTTCCAAGAACACACTGACACACCTCCCCCACTACTACAGGGCTTTTTAATCAGTAACTGCTTCACTATTCTAATTACAGCCACACCTGTGTCTGTAGTATGCCCTCATGGCCTCACTACACTTCCATGCACATTCTGAAGAGCACATACAGCGCCCCCTAGCTGTACCAGGGGTCACTGCCTCACATTTATTTTTCAACAGGACAATGACCCCAAACACACCTCCAGGCTGTGTAAGGGCTATTTGACCAAGAAGGAGAGTGATGGGGTGCTACGCCAGATGACCTGGCCTCCACAGTCACCAGACCTGAACCCAATCGAGATGGTTTGGGGTGAGCTGGACCACAGAGTGAAGGCAAAAGGGCCAACAAGTGCTAAGCATCTCTGGGAACTCCTTCAAGATTGTTGGAAGACCATTCCCGGTGACTACCTCTTGAAGCTCATCAAGAGAATGCCAAGAGTGTACAAAGCAGTCTCAAAGCAAAAGGTGGCTATTTTGAAGAACCTAGAATATAAGACATGATTTCAGTTGTTTCACAGTTTTTTGTTAAGTATATAATTCCACATGTGTTAATTCATAGTTGTTACAGAACCCCCCAGCAACAAGAATATGTTATGCAGTATATGTATGTATAATAGGTTCCATGTGAAATGCATCAGTCCACAGGCTGTGTCTCTGGACAAGATATTCTCCTTCTGACCTCCCCCATCTTTGTAATTCCCACAGTAAATATCGGTGTTGAGGAGAGCCATAAGATCAAATACTTAACCTCAAGATATAAGACATAAGAGATTGAGAGAAGTGACCCATAATGTGTATTGTTTAACCTTACATAAGTTTTCCCAGATCAAAGTGAGACACTAAAGATGGCTGCCATTTCCTGTATCAGCATGCCATGTGCTGGTATCCAAGATGACGCCCACCCTGATGACCTCATGGATCCACCCACAGTGACGCCCACACTGATGACCTCATGGACCAACTGTTGTGAATTCAGCTCTTGGGCTCCCTCCGGTGGTTGTAAGTAGCACTTTTGTGAATTCTGCTCTTGGGCTCCCTCCTGTGGTTTTGAGTGGTATAGCTGCTTCTTGGATTTAGTATCAGCAGCTGCTTCCACTGATCTTCTTTCTGCTCGGCTATTTTAGTCTGGCTTTATCCCTCAATCAATGCCAGTTGCCAATTGTTCTTGCCTGGAGGCACGGCTCTTGGATTTCCCTGACACTCTGACCCGTTCAGCTAAGTTAAGTCCTTGCTTGTCCTTTTGTAGTCCACTTGTTGTGGACTTATTGTTCAGCACATTTATGTTTTGTTCATTTGTCCAGCTTATCAGTATGTATCTATTTAGCTAGCTGGAAGCTCTGGGCTGCAGATTTTGCCCTCCACACCTTTAGTTAGGTGTGGAGATTTTTGCATATCTCTGCGGTGGACTTTTTCTAGTTTTTACTACTGACCGCACAGTGTTTCTTTCCTTTCTGTCTATCTAGCTAGAATTGGCCTCCTTTGCTGAATCTTGTTTCATACTACGTATGTCATTTCCTTCTCCTCTCACAGCCAATATTTGTGGGGGGCTGTCCTATCCTTTGGGAATTTTCTCTGAGGCAAGATAGCTTTCCTGTTTCTACCTTTAGGGGTAGCTAGTTCTCCGGCTGTGACGAGATGTCCAGGGAGTGATAGGAACATTCCACGGCTACTGCTAGTGTTGTGTTAAAATCAGGGACTGCGGTCTGTACAGTTACCACCTGCCCAGAGCTAGTCTCATGTCGCTCCTAAATTACCAGTCCATAACAGTGCAACTGGCCAAGAATGAGTTGAATGCATCTCAAAAGAAGGAAAAGAAAAAGAGTTCTGAGCCATTTTTTTTTCTTTAGTCTGTTTTGTCTTTTTCCTTCCTCTTAATCTCTGGGTGGATTTGGGTGCAGACATGGATCTTCAGGGTTTGTTTTCTCGTGTGGATCAGCTTGCTGCAAGAGTTCAGTGTATCCAAGATTATGTTGTTCAGACTCCAGCCTTAGAGCCTAGAATTCCTACTCCAGATTTGTTTTACGGGGATAGATCTAAGTTTTTGAACTTTAAAAATAACTGCAAATTGTTTTTTGCTCTGAAACCCCGTTCCTCTGGTGACCCCACTCAGCAAGTTAAAATAGTTATTTCTCTGCTGCGTGGTGACCCTCAGGACTGGGCATTCTCCCTTGAGTCAGGGGATCCGGCATTGCTTAATGTAGATGCATTTTTTTCAATCGCTCGGATTATTGTATGACGAACCTAACTCGGTAGAGCATGCTGAGAAAATACTTTTGGCTCTCTGTCAGGGTCAGGAAGTGGCAGAATTGTACTGCCAGAGATTTAGAAAATGGTCTGTGCTCACTAAATGGAATGAGGATGCTCTGGCAGCAATTTTCAGAAAGGGTCTTTCTGAAGCCCTTAAAGATGTTATGATGGGGTTCCCCACGCCTGTTGGTTTGAGCGAATCTATGTCTCTAGCCATTCAGATTGATCGGCGCCTGCGCGAGCGTAAAGTGGTGCACCATATGGCAGCGTCCTCTGAACAGAATCCTGAGCCTATGCAATGTGATAGGATTCTGACTAGAGCGGAACAGAGGGGATACAGACGTCAGAATGGGCTGTGTTTTTACTGTGGTGATTCTGCTCATACTATTTCTGATTGCCCTAAGCGTATTAAGAGGGTCGCTAGATCTGTTACCATTAGTACTGTACAACCTAAGTTTCTCCTGTCTGTGACCCTGATTTGCTCATTGTCATCTTTCTCTGTCATGGCATTTGTGGATTCAGGCGCTGCCCTGAATTTAATGGACTTAGATTTCGCCAGGCGCTGTGGCTTTTCTTTGCAGCCTTTGCAGAGTCCTATTCCCTTGAGGGGTATTGATGCTACACCATTGGCCAAGAATAAACCTCAGTATTGGACTCAGCTGACTATGTGCATGGCTCCAGCACATCAGGAAGATTGTCGTTTTCTGGTGTTGCATAATTTACATGATGTTGTTGTACTGGGTTTTCCATGGTTACAAGTACACAATCCAGTGTTGGATTGGAAATCGATGTCTGTGACTAGTTGGGGTTGTCAAGGGGTACATAGTGACGTTCCTTTAATGTCAATTTCCTCTTCCCCCTCTTCTGATGTTCCTGAATTTTTGTCAGATTTCCAGGATGTATTCGATGAGCCCAAGTCCAGTTCCCTTCCTCCTCATAGGGACTGTGATTGTGCTATCGACTTGGTTCCTGGCTGTAAGTTCTCTAAGGGCCGACTCTTCAATCTGTCTGTGCCAGAGCATGCCGCTATGAGGAGCTATGTTAAAGAGTCTTTAGAGAAGGGGCATATTCGGCCATCTTCGTCACCATTGGGAGCGGGATTCTTTTTTGTTGCCAAGAAGGATGGCTCCTTGAGACCCTGTATTGATTATCGCCTTCTTAATAAGATCACGGTCAAATTCCAATACCCTTTACCTTTGCTCTCTGATTTGTTTGCTCGGATTAAGGGGGCTAGTTGGTTTACCAAGATTGGCCTTCGAGGGGCGTATAATCTTGTTCGTATTAAACAGGGTGACGAATGGAAAACTGCATTTAATACGCCCGAAGGCCACTTTGAATACCTGGTGATGCCTTTCGGGCTTTCTAATGCTCCTTCTGTATTTCAGTCCTTCATGCATGATATTTTTCGCAATTATCTTGATAAATTCTTGATTGTGTATTTGGATGATATTTTGATTTTTTCCAATGATAGGGAGTCTCACGTGAAGCAGGTCAGGATGGTATTCCAGATCCTTCGTGATAATGCTCTATTTGTGAAGGGGTCTAAGTGCCTATTTGGGGTCCAGAAGGTCTCTTTTTTGAGGTTTATTTTTTCTCCTTCGTCTATAGAAATGGATCCTGTTAAGGTCCAAGCCATTCATGACTGGGTTCAACCCACATCTGTGAAGAGCCTTCAGAAATTTTTGGGCTTTGCTAATTTTTATCGCCGTTTCATTGCCAACTTCTCCAGTGTGGTTAAGCCCCTGACCGATTTGACGAAGAAGGGCGCTGATATGGCAAATTGGTCCTCTGAGGCTCTGGAGGCCTTTCAGGAGCTTAAGCGCCGATTTACTTCTGCCCCGATCTTGCGTCAGCCTGATGTGTCTCTTCCTTTTCAGGTTGAGGTTGACGCTTCTGAGATTGGGGCAGGGGCCGTTTTGTCACGGAGGAATTCTGATGGTTCCTTGATGAAACCATGTGCCTTTTTCTCCCGAAAGTTTTCGCCTGCGGAACGCAATTATGATGTCGGCAATCGGGAGTTGTTGGCTATGAAGTGGGCATTTGAGGAGTGGCGACATTGGCTTGAGGGAGCCAAGCACCGCGTTGTGGTCTTGACCGATCATAAGAATCTGATTTACCTCGAGTCGGCCAAGCGGCCGAACCCTAGACAGGCTCGATGGTCCCTGTTTTTCTCCCGTTTCGATTTTGTGGTCTCGTATCTTCCGGGATCTAAGAATGTTAAGACGGATGCCCTCTCTAGGAGTTTTTTGCCTAATTCTCCTGGAGTTCTTGAGCCGGTTGGCATTCTTAGAGAAGGGGTGATTCTTTCTGCCATCTCCCCTGATTTACGGCGGGTGCTTCAGGAATTTCAGGCTGATAAACCTGACCGCTGTCCTGTGGGGAAGCTGTTTGTTCCTGATAGATGGACAAGTAAGGTAATTTCTGAGGTCCATTGTTCTGTGTTGGCCGGTCATCCTGGGATTTTTGGTACCAGGGATTTGGTTGCTAGGTCCTTTTGGTGGCCTTCCTTGTCGCGGGATGTGCGTTCTTTTGTGCAGTCCTGTGGGACCTGTGCCCGGGCTAAGCCTTGCTGTTCCCGCGCTAGTGGGTTGCTTTTGCCTTTGCCTGTCCCTGAGAGGCCCTGGACGCATATTTCCATGGATTTTATTTCGGATCTTCCTGTGTCTCAGCGGATGTCTGTTATCTGGGTGGTTTGTGACCGGTTCTCTAAAATGGTCCATTTGGTACCTTTGTCTAAATTGCCTTCCTCCTCTGATTTGGTTCCATTGTTTTTTCAGCATGTGGTTCGTTTGCATGGCATTCCGGAGAATATTGTGTCTGACAGAGGTTCCCAGTTTGTCTCCAGGTTTTGGCGTTCCTTTTGTGCTAGGATGGGCATTAATTTGTCTTTTTCTTCGGCGTTCCATCCTCAGACAAATGGCCAAACTGAGCGAACTAATCAAACCTTGGAAACCTATTTGAGATGCTTTGTGTCTGCTGATCAGGATGATTGGGTGACTTTCTTGCCGTTGGCCGAGTTTGCCCTTAATAATCGGGCCAGTTCGGCTACTTTGGTTTCGCCTTTTTTTTGTAATTTTGGTTTCCATCCTCGTTTTTCTTCAGGGCAGGTTGAGCCTTCTGATTGTCCTGGTGTTGATTCCGTGATGGACAGGTTACAGCAGATTTGGACTCATGTGGTAGACAATTTGACGTTGTCTCAGGAAAAGACTCAGCGTTTTGCTAACCGCCGTCGGTGTGTTGGTCCTCGGCTTCGTGTGGGGGATTTAGTCTGGTTATCTTCTCGTCATGTTCCTATGAAGGTTTCTTCCCCTAAGTTCAAGCCTCGGTTTATCGGTCCTTATAAGATTTCTGAGATTATCAATCCAGTATCTTTTCCTTTGGCCCTTCCAGCCTCTTTTGCCATCCACAATGTTTTCCATAGATCGTTGTTGCGGAGATATGTGGTACCTGTGGTTCCCTCTGTTGATCCTCCTGCCCCGGTGTTGGTTGAGGGGGAATTGGAATATGTGGTTGAAAAAATTTTGGATTCTCGTTTTTCGAGGCGGAGGGTTCAGTATCTTGTCAAGTGGAAGGGTTATGGCCAGGAGGATAATTCTTGGGTGGTTGCCTCCGATGTCCATGCTGCCAATTTGGTTCGTGCTTTTCACTTGGCTCGTCCTGATCGGCCTGGGGGCTCTGGTGAGGGTTCGGTGACCCCTCCTCAAGGGGGGGGTACTGTTGTGAATTCCGCTCTTGGGCTCCCTCCGATGGTTGTAAGTAGCACTTTTGTGAATTCTGCTCTTGGGCTCCCTCCTGTGGTTTTGAGTGGTATAGCTGCTTCTTGGATTTAGTATCAGCAGCTACTTCCACTGATCTTCTTTCTGCTCGGCTATTTTAGTCTGGCTTTATCCCTCAATCAATGCCAGTTGCCAATTGTTCTTGCCTGGAGGCACGGCTCTTGGATTTCCCTGACACTGACCCGTTCAGCTAAGTTAAGTCCTTGCTTGTCCTTTTGTAGTCCACTTGTTGTGGACTTATTGTTCAGCACATTTATGTTTTGTTCATTTGTCCAGCTTATCAGTATGTATCTATTTAGCTAGCTGGAAGCTCTGGGCTGCAGATTTTGCCCTCCACACCTTTAGTTAGGTGTGGAGATTTTTGCATATCTCTGCGGTGGACTTTTTCTAGTTTTTACTACTGACCGCACAGTGTTTCTTTCCTTTCTGTCTATCTAGCTAGAATTGGCCTCCTTTGCTGAATCTTGTTTCATACTACGTATGTCATTTCCTTCTCCTCTCACAGCCAATATTTGTGGGGGGCTGTCCTATCCTTTGGGGATTTTCTCTGAGGCAAGATAGCTTTCCTGTTTCTACCTTTAGGGGTAGCTAGTTCTCCGGCTGTGACGAGATGTCCAGGGAGTGATAGGAACATTCCACGGCTACTGCTAGTGTTGTGTTAAGATCAGGGACTGCGGTCTGTATAGTTACCACCTGCCCAGAGCTAGTCTCATGTCGCTCCTAAATTACCAGTCCATAACACCAACCCACCCTGATGACCTCATGGATCCGCCCATGGACTTGCTCATTGCCCAACCCACTAACCAATGGAATACATCCGATCACTCCCATTTTAGAGCTAACCGAGCCCCCTTACAGGAAATATATAAACTTGTGTCTGACTAAATAAAAGCCTTTTTGGAGCTGAGCCACCGATTGATCAAGGAGAGTTTGCATCTGACTGTGTGTGTCATATGTTCATTTCTTTTGGTGCGCACCTGATCAATATCCATTAGGCTAGGAGTAGGCAACTGAAGTGGTGAACATTTTATTAATTGTTCAACCCAACATATTTGGCCGCCCAACGTGGGGCCAGCAGAGGAAGAGCCCTGAACCCAGAGAACCGGCGAGTGGAATGGCAGGACGCGCTGAATACCCCGAACCTGGAGACTGATCACCTCCTTATCAGAACACGGTAAGTCTGCTGATTTTTATAATCTGTAGTCTTTACCTGTGTCCTTAGGGGTATCCTGTGCAGATTGCCTGACCGTGTCCGGTTTTCTTGGTATCTGTAAGACGGCAGAAAGGGTCTCTCCGCTGCTGGTCATTTAATTGCAAGAACCGTCACATGTTTTAGTTGCCTACTGCCTGTTACGTGTTGTGAAGAGGGGAGATGACTGGTAGAAAAGGAAAGCAAGTGTTAGGAAAGGAAAGCAAGTGTTAGGAAAGGAAAGCAAGCGTTAGAAAAGGAAAGCAAGCGTTAGAAAAGGAAAGCAAGTGTTGGAAAAAAAAAAAAATGTTGTCTGTGGTACAGTACACGGTTGTCGCCTGTGATACGATTTTCAGTTCTGTATAGGAGAGACTAGGACCTTGAGTGAATTGACTCGGCCTAGGAGGGGCCCGTTAAACTTGGAGTGAGATGACTCAGTTCGGCGCCTAATAAATTGTGTAGCGGCCCGTTAAACTTTGAGTGAGATGTCTCACCAAAAAAACTAATACCATAAAAATAATTTTTATTAAACTGCTTTATTTAAAAAATATAACCAATGACCTAAAACAAACCACACCAAGCAATAATTAATTATACTAGACAACACTCGCAGGTGGGCATGGGGGATGGGTATCCCTGTTACACCCTAATAATCCCTATCTGTACCCTACCTGTCTGCAGAGGTTGGCACCCTCTTGGACGCAATGTGGCGCCCCCGCTCCTCGGCGGCTTGCCCTTATCTCCCTAGCAAATCCCTTGTATATACACCAATAGGGGATTCACGAAAAATGCCACTACACAGGGATACAGCACACAATGACTTTTCTTGATTATAACCAAAAAAAAGGGGAGTAGGACAGCAATATACAAAACCAACCCCCCAAAAAAGTGCAGTGAATAAAACCAATCTGATATTCTGGGAGCATAAATATAGATATAAGGATATCTTGCCTACCAGGTCCCTAGAGTAATCTCTGCCTATCAGCGGAGGTTGGCACCCTCTTGGACGCAAAATGGTGCCCCCGCTCCTCGGTGGCTCTCCCTCGTGTCCCTAAAAGTCTCCTGGGTTATAGATACTAAAACTTATACACCAGAAACTGGGCACTCATTAAGCCATCAATCTTCTGCATTCAAAGTTAGAGACAACTCTCAGGGATCTCCAGCTCAAAAGTATGGAAACACAGTGAAAAAGGATATTTAAGGCTTCATAAAAAAAAAAAACACACATCAATTCGTCACTGAAGTCCCAATTATATAGTATCCCCTTTGACTTTAACACTGCGTTTAAACCATTTGCAGCCCTACCCTGAAACCAATTGAAAATATCATGCTTATTTCCAGTGTTATCTAAGCATGCTTTTTGTATTCCATTTCAGTATAAGTATGGGGTACTTTAATATATTTAGTAATAATACCATTTATCCTCTATATTCCTTCTCCAAAGGCATCATAACTCATCTGTTATTAGTTTTTGTATATAAAAAGTTTTATTTCGGATGTCATAAAGCGTCTTCAATGCCCCAACAACTACAACATACCTATTACTGTTAGTGGTTCAGGGTTTAATATGTGTATATGCAGTACAAGCACCTATTGCATCGTGCCCTGGACACAAAGTCCGCACCAATTGCACTGTGCCCCAAACAGTTACTCAAAAACCAGCAAGACAATTTATGCCAATCATTGTTGGTCCACCTTATCTATATTCATGTTTCACCTTCAGGTTTTTAACAGATGTATATACAAGAAAAAACACCTATTGCACTGGCCCCAGAAAAATCAATAGCCGACACAATGAAAATGCCAATTCATGTCAGTCTAACTTATCTGTACTCAGGCTTCGCCTCGACGCGTTTCCCTCCCATGATAGAGTTCTTCAGGAGGCTTATGGGAATGTCTGTGTCTCTCTGACATCAGGATCAGATATGGCTCCTGGTTGTAGGTGTCATGACATCTGTTAAAAACCTGAAGGTGAAACATGCATATAGATAAGGTGGACCAACAATGATTGGCATAAATTGTCTTGCTGGTTTTTGAGTAACTGTTTGGGGCACAGTGCAATAGGTGTGGACTTTGTGTCCAGGGCACGATACAATAGGTGCTTGTACTGCATATACACATATTAAACCCTGAACCACTAACAGTAATAGGTATGTTGTAGTTGTTGGGGCATTGAAGACGCTTTATGACATCCGAAATAAAACTTTTTGTATACAAAAACTAATAACAGATGAGTTATGATGCCTTTGGAGAAGGAATATAGAGGATAAATTGTATTATTACTAAATATATTAAAGTACCCCATACTTATACTGAAATGGAATACAAAAAGCATGCTTAGATAACACTGGAAATAAGCATGATATTTTCAATTGGTTTCAGGGTAGGGCTGCAAATGGTTTAAACGCAGTGTTAAAGTCAAAGGGGATACTATATAATTGGGACTTCAGTGACGTATTGATGAGTGTGTTTTTTTTTTTTTTTATGCAGCCTTAAATATCCTTTTTCACTGTGTTTCCATACTTTTGAGCTGGAGATCCCTGAGAGTTGTCTCTAACTTTGAATGCAGAAGATTGATGGCTTAATGAGTGCCCAGTTTCTGGTGTATATGTTTTAGTATCTATAACCCAGGAGACTTTTAGGGACACGAGGGAGAGCCGCCGAGGAGCGGGGGCGCCATTTTGCGTCCAAGAGGGTGCCAACCTCCGCTGATAGGCAGGGATTACTCTAGGGACCTGGTAGGCAAAATATCCTTATATCTATATTTATGCTCCCAGAATATCAGATTGGTTTTATTCACTGCACTTTTTTTTTTGGTTGGTTTTGTATATTGCTGTCCTACTCCCCTTTTTTTTGGTTATAATCAAGAAAAGTCATTGTGTGCTGTATCCCTGTGTAGTGGCATTTTTCGTGAATCCCCTATTGGTGTATATACAAGGGATTTGCTAGGGAGATAAGGGCAAGCCGCCGAGGAGCGGGGGCGCCACATTGCATCCAAGAGGGTGCCAACCTCTGCAGACAGGTAGGGTACAGATAGGGATTATTAGGGTGTAACAGGGATACCCATCCCCCATGCCCACCTGCGAGTGCTGTCTAGTATAATTAATTATTGCTTGGTGTGGTTTGTTTTTAGGTCATTGGTTATATTTTTTAAATAAAGCAGTTTAATAAAAATTATTTTTATGGTATTAGTTTTTTTGGTGAGACGTTGTTTACACTAATCCAGCAATATAGGTAATATACTTTTTTTGAGTGAGATGACTTTTGAGCCAATTAAATTTATAGTTTTGCCTCGTGACATCGAGTGAATTGACTCTGCACGGGGACTGGTAAGTTAGGGAGCAACTTGATTAAGTAGGGAATAATTGGTTTGTAAAGTACGGAACACGGAAGTCAGACAGGGACCACGTGACAAGAAGGAATAGGAACTGAGTGCTGCAGACTCAGTTCCCTTTAGAATCTCAGGTTTGAGTCATCTCCCCGTCTTATTGTTTCTTTGGAGTTTGTCATCTTGATAGAGAGATATATATACTGTATATCTATAGAAAGATGGAGAAATTAATGCAGTTCTGCCGTATTGGCACTAAGCCAAATTCAGATGGCAAGTTAGACTCATGCACATTAGTAGCGACTCGTGAAGGGAAGAGTCATATTAAACAATGTAAAAAGCTTATGAAGTTGTGTGGAATGCCAGAAGGGGGAAGGTTACAGCCCCTGGAGTAGAAGATTGTCTTGAAAGAAAGAAAAAGTATCCTAGAAGATAATGGATTGTTGTCTACTGCTAGGGCATGGGAAAGAGTCTCTGGAAGTCTGTAGAAAAAAAAATAAGAATTGGAAATTGGGTAGAAGAGGAAAGGAATAGAAAGAGTAGAGTTTTGAGTTATGTGTATTACAAAAATATATCCTGTGAGCGGCCACCACCGAATAATGGTGGCCCAGGACCATGTGCTAATTCTAATAGCAGCCATTTTATGGATGGGCCATGTGCTAATTCTGGCAGCAGCCATTTTGTGGATGGCAAATGTGCTAATTCTAATAGCAGCCATTTTGTGGATGGCAAATGTGTTAATGCTGGCAGCAGCCATTTCGTGGATGGCTAATGTGTTGATGTTAACGGCAGCCATTTTGTGGATGGCAAATGTGTTAATGCTGACGGCAGCCATTTTGTGGATGGCAAAAGTGTTAATTCTAACGGCAGCCACTTTGTGGATGGCAAATGTGTTAATGCTGACGGCAGCCATTTTGTGGATGGCAAAAGTGTTAATTCTGACGGCAGCCATTTTGTGGATGGCAAAAGTGTTAATTCTAACGGCAGCCATTTTGTGGATGGCAAAAGTGTTAATTCTAACGGCAGCCATTTTGTGGATGGCAAAAGTGTTAATGCTGGCAGCAGCCATTTTGTGGATGGCAAAAGTGTTAATGCTGGCAGCAGCCATTTTGTGGATGGCAAAAGTGTTAATTCTAACGGCGGCCATTTTGTGGATGGCAAATGTGTTAATTCTGGTGGCAGCCATTTTGTGGATGGCAAATGTGCTGCTCCTGGTGGTGAACATCTCAGACTAAGGCTACACACCATATCACCAAATCCTTGTTACCCAGTAATGACCACTAACGGACAATACTATATTCCTTCGGGAAGTGAACAGGCTTTACCCATGTTTCCCGTCTCAGTGGTTTCCAATGGGGCACCGACCCTTTCCCCTATCACTCCTGTCGTGAATCCAGTTATCCTCCCACCTGGATCGTCCCCGACACCGACCCTTTCTACTGTCACTTCCAATGCCAATTTAGCCACACACCCACACGAGATGCTCCAAGCAGCGGCCTCTCCTCCCAATGCTTCCACTACAACAGCACTCTCACGCAGTCTACATAACCCTATGCCCGGTACCTCACAGGCTGTCTCGCAGCCAAGCGCACACCTGTATGGGACGGTGGCAACTGTAACAAGGGCCGGCTCAATCTGGGAGGGGGATACCAATAGCACAGGAAGCACAAAGGGGAGGGAATGTTGGCAACCTATTTTTGAAAAAGAACTTCCTGAGGGACCCTTGTTAGTGGTGGGAAAGGGTGACATAACAACAATGGAGACAGATGCTATTGTTAATGCTGCCAATTCTCGGTTAGAACACAATGAAGGTGTAGCTAGAGCTATAGTGGAAGCAGGAGGGGCAACTATTCAAGCTGACAGTCAAATCATTGTTGAGTCACGTGGTCAGATAGCTGTTGGGGACATAGCGGTGACTAAAGCTGGCAATCTCCCGTGTAGAATGATCATACACACTGTGACCCCTACTTATGACCCTATTCATCCAGACGTTAGTGCTCAACAACTTCGTGCAGCAATAACTCGCATTTTAGAGTATGAGAATATTAGTGAGCAGATTGAGACCTTGACAATTCCCACCATTTGTGTTGGCATTTTCGGTTTCCCTGTTCATGCATTTACAAGGGAAATCGTTGGAATTATAATAAACAAGTGTAGCCCCCCAAGCATTTGCTGCCTCTCTGAAATCAGGTTAATTAGTAATGAGGACAGGACTGTTAAAGCTTTTAAGACTGCCTGCGTCACCTGGACCCCACACCATGATACTGGAGCTGCCCAAATAGAGCCCCTCATTCCAGGACTGTTACCTCCTCCTGCTTCTCATACACAAGGGCTTACATCTGTACTCCCGGTGCCATCTCTAGTCCCGCCTCAGGTGCCACCACCAACAGTGCCAATGCTCATGTCTGAGGAGCCCACCCTCTACGTCAAGTTTACACCCCAGCAAGCTGCTACTCTGTTGAACCAACTTCCAGATCCAGAAAAACAGCCGATGTCTTTCTACAGAAGCATGCTTCAAATCCAAAGTACTTAGCCAGCCAAGTGGCAAGATCTCCTTTTCTTGCCAAATCTTAAAGCAGGCGATGCATATTGGCCTGTTATGGATATCGTGTTCAATGATGACTCACTTGCCAGTGACAAGACATGGGACTCTGGTGTTGAGTTCTGCCAAGAACCTAAGACATGGGCCTCGGATGAGCTGGCTGACCTATCACTCATTGTCGCCAAAGGATTCCAGATGCCTCAAAGCTGATGCAGCCATTGTACGATGACCTCAAGACGTCAGCGTTTCCACTATGTACCAAATCCGTGGAAGCTTTCTACGCTCTTAAACAGGCCATACAGTCTGCACCAGCTCTTGGAATCCCAAATTCTGATATCTGAGGACATCCAGTTCTCTTAATGGCTCCACACGACATAATTGCTATTCTTGCAACCTAAACATCTGTTGGTGCAGCGTCATATGAGACTCCAATGTTCGCTCTTGGTTCTGGATAATGTCACTCTTGTCCGCTGCACCATCCTCAACCCGTCCACGCTGCTTCCTCTTTCCAGGGGGGATGTGGATGATGATGCTGATGCTCTCGGAGAAGATGCCTCTACACACTCAGAGGAGGATCATGACTGTCTTGAACAAATGCAGGAAGAAGTAGCCTCCCAGGAAAACGTGTCTGAAGACCCATTCCCACATGCTGACCTGACGTTCTTCACTGATGGTTCCAGATTTGCAGATGAAACGGGAAGGTTCCATACTGGATATGCCGTGGTTACACATGACCAGGTCATCTCAGCCGGATCCCTACCACTGCACATGTCTGCACAAGAAGCGGAACTTAAAGCTTTGACGTTGGCTTGTCAGGAAGCGACGGAGAAGGTGATCAACATCTACACGGATTCAAGATACGCTTTCAGAGTGGCTCATGACTATGGCAGCCAGAGGATACCTAACGTCCAGTGGAACTCCTGTAAAACATGCTGCTACCATACAAGAACTTGTGGTCACTCTGGATCTACCTTCAGAGGTTGCAGTGATCGAGATCAAAGCTCATGGGAGATTGGATTCTCCAGAAGCAAGGGAGAACTTCTTAGCTGACAAAACAGCAAAGACCTATGCTGCGGATCCATTTGGGAAAGAGAAAGCAGCGGTGTACGTGTCACAAGACACTGAAGAAGGGACTAAAGGCTCTCTTATGAGGATTATCCATCTACATCAAGACAAGACATCAGATGATGAAAAGAAGTCATGGCAAGAAGGAGGAGCTAAAAAAGGATGAAGATGGAGTCTGGAGGGTGAAAAAAAAGCTTTGTCTACCCCGTAATCTGTACCCCTCGGTGACAGAATGGACACACAGTATCACCCACAGAGGCAAGAATCGGATGAATGACCTGATTCGGAAGACTTACATGGCACCTGGGATCTCTACTGTCACCCAAAAATATTTCAAGTCCTGCCTTGTGTGTGCAGCATGCAATCCAGCACCGCCTCAGAAAGTTGCTCAGAAACATTTGGCTAAACCACTCTATCCCTTTCAGAGGATTCAGATTGATCACATTCAAATGCCAAAAGTAGGGAAGTACAAAAATGTACTGGTAGTGACTGACATGTTCTCAGGATGGCCCGAAGCCTATCCAGTAACAAACATGACTGCCAGAGTGACTGTTAAGAGACTGATGACTGAAGTAGTATGCAGATATGGGGTCCCAGAGGTAATTGAGAGTGACCAAGAACCCGCATTCATTGCAGCACTAAGGAACTATGGACATTGGTGGGAGCTGATTTGGGTTTACATACTCCATATCACCCACAGAGCAGTGGGAAAGTAGAAACACTGAATGGCACCTTCAAAAATAAAATACTGAAAGCCAGTTAGGAGGTCAGACTTGGACAGACATTTTACCCATTGCCTTATACTCAGTCAGAAACACGCCAAGGGGTTCCACTAAACTTACACCATTCAAGATTCTTTTTGGGGGGCCTCCAAGGTTGGGTCAACATTTTCCACAACAGCTAGCCTTACGAAGTGATACTCTTGTAAATTATGTAATTGTCCTTACTAAAGAACTGTCAGTAACACATGTACAAGTTTTATCATCCATTCCAGGTCCAGATTCCACTGAAGGTACCCATGCTTTCCAACCTGGTGACTACATGCTGATAAAGAAGTTCATCAGAAAGACATCACTGGAGTCGAGATTTGAGGGTCCCTACCAAGTGCTCCTGACTACTCCTACTTCGGTCAGGGTTGCTGAGCGCCTCCTGGATCCATCTCTCACATTGTAAACTTGTTAGACAGTTAGGGACAGAGTAGGATCTGACCTGCTTGTCAAAGTCCAGCTACAAAGGGAGGTTTTCCACAAGGGAAAACTTGTCTCAAACTGGTGAAAACTCCAATTCCCCCTCCCGGGCGAGACGGTCAGATCTAGGATGTGTTATATCAGGGTTAGTGACATGTGTATTTTATGCAACCATAGTGATGGGAGATTGGAGAGTAATAGATCCAGCAGGTAGGAAAGTCCCGAGGACATGGGTAACGCGCTCTGATATACCTCCTTGGTATACCTATAATTGGTCACACATTCTCTGGTGTCAATAGCATCCGTATTGTCATGAAGCCTCTGATGTTATAGTGACGCTTAACACTGGTGGGTTGGGGAACCGCGGTGGGATCAAGATAAAAAAAAAGGGTTAATAAAGTATTTAGGGGGGACTGTTGAGGAGAGCCATAAGATCAAATACTTAATTAACCTCAAGATATAAGACATAAGAGATTGAGAGAAGTGACCCATAACGTGTATTGTTTAACCTTACATAAGTTTTCCCAGATCAAAGTGAGACACTAAAGATGGCTGCCATTTCCTGTATCAGCATGCCATTTGCTGGTATCCAAGATGACGCCCACCCTGATGACCTCATGGATCCACCCACAGTGACGCCCACCCTGATGACCTCATGGACCAACCCACCCTGATGACCTCATGGATCCGCCCATGGACTTGCTCATTGCCCAACCCACTAACCAATGGAATACATCCGATCACTCCCATTTTAGAGCTAACCGAGCCCCCTTACAGGAAATATATAAACTTGTGTCTGACTAAATAAAAGCCTTTTTGGAGCTGAGCCACAGATTGATCAAGGAGACTTTACATCTGACTGTGTGTGTCATATGTTCATTTCTTTTGGTGCGCACCTGATCAATATCCATTAGGCCAGGAGTAGGCAACTGAAGTGAAGTGAACATTTTATTAATTGTTCAACCTAACATCGGCAGGCTCCGGCCACCTGCGGCTATTGGAATGTATGTCTGGCCTGCTGTTTTTCTATTGGCCTGCCCTCTATATCTGTGTTATATATTCTGTGTGCTGTGAATAAAGTGTTGTTAGACTGGAAATGTGGAGAAGCAGTGAGATGTTATATGCACCCATGTAACCAAGGAATTCCAGCCAGCGTCCTTCATTCAGAATCCAGCCAAGGCAGAGTGGACCTCCTGAAACACGGGGTGGTACCTAAAGAGGTACTACAGTACAGTTGACCCCGTTACACTGGTGGCAGCAGTGGGATGTGAGACCCCTTCTACAGGAGGAAAGGAATGAATGGAAAACAACTACCAGAAGTTAAAGAGGACTACATTAAAAGATCTGGTGGAAGTCCAAGGGTTAATCGCCAGCAACAAAACAAAAGCGGATTTGATAGCAGCCACCATGGAACACGACAGTGCAGCGCCCCCCAATGTGAACGTGGAGGAGACTGAATTCCAGAGGGCGGTAAAGAACAGACTGGCGTTGTATGGCCCAAACCCTGCAGTAGAGATCATACGAGAGGTGATGGCTGATGTGCGTACTGATCTGAAGGAAAAGATGGCAGAGCAGACCAGGATAGAGCTAGCCAAGATGGAGATGGCAGAGCGGACCAAAGTGGAGCTGGCCAAGATGGAGATGGCAGAGCGGAGAGAGAAGAGTCAGCGAGCAGGGGGAGCTCTGGCCTCTGCCCAGGTACCTTCAACAGTAAGCCACAAAAAGATCCAGTATAATGCCTTCCGACAGTTGGGGGAGGCAGAGGAAGACATTGATGGCTTTCTGCAGGACTTTGATGAGCGGCAATGTGCCCTTCATCAAGTGAAGCCGGAGGAACAGGTTCAGATTCTGGCCAGCAAGCTGACAGGCCGGGCAGCGGACGCCTATCACACGGTACCTGATGAGGACTGTATGGACTATGAGCGGATCAAAGAAGTGATCTTGGCCCGGATAGCTGACCCCAGAGGCATACCGCCAAAAGTTCCGCGGACGTATAAAACGAGTAATCGATACCCACGCTGAATGGGCCTGTAAATTACGGCGGTCACTGCTACAGTGGGTACAAGGGAGCCAAGCAACCACTAAGGAGGACGTCCTCCAGCTCGTCTTGTTAGAACGATTCTTTAATGGACTAACCCCCGAGACACAGGAATGGCTTCGGGACAGGCGGCCAACGACTCTTGAGGAAGCCGCTCGTCTGGCCGATGAACATCATGATGCCAGGAGGCCTCAGTTGTCCGGATCAAAGATGGTCACTAGGGGTCCGCCCATGGACATGGAGGGTCCCAAACCACCGAAGATTGTAGGGGGACCAGCTAGAAACCTGGCCTACCACAGTTCCCCTGGGGCGTGATGCCACACCTGCCGTCAGCTGGGCCACCTGCAAAGGCAATGTCCCAACCGGACTCAGCATACCCAGTGGCCAAAGGCGGGAACAGCTACCTTCAGCCGGGCTGCTGTACACTGCTACCAAGGTGAAGTTGACCCGACATTGGGGGCTACGACTAACCAAGGGGTGGAAGAGATGGAGGAAGTGCTGCATGAAGTGGACCCTGTGCAGGCAGCCCGGGCAGATAATTGACAACAGCATCGACAGGTCATGTGGGTTAATGGGAAACGTATGCAGGGACTAAGAGATTCTGGGGCAACTTTGACCCTTGTGAAGCCTCATCTCGTCCGGGACCAAGAGAAGACGGACCGGACAGTAGCAGTCCGTGGGAGCCATACATCGACTGCCCACTGCCCGGATTCACCTGAAATGGGGAGTCGGGGATGGCCTTGTTGAGGTCGGCTTGATGGAGGATTTGCCCGCAGATGTCTTGCTGGGTAATGACTTGGGGCCCATGTTGTCTGCCTTCTCGGTTGCCCCTCTGGCTGAGACATATCCTGTGACCACCCGGAGACAAGCTAGAGCTGCAGAGGCGAAATCACAATCAGAGGAGGCCCAGGTAAGACATCCCAGCCCTACACGTATTCGCATAGCCAGGCACATTTCTTGGGCCACACCAGATGAATTTTAGAGGGAGTTACTTGAGGATCCTTCATTGGAGGGATATCGTGGGAAGGCACAAGAGGGGAGAGGGGTACTGGAAGGGGAACAGTTTATATGGAAGCAGGGACTCCTCTACCGGATCACAGAGCAGCACCACACAGCGACGAGCCCCACTATAAAACGACAGCTGGTAGTTCTCAAGAAGTACAGGCAGGAGTTACTGCGAATCTCTCATGACATACCCTTGGCCGGGCACTTCGGCGTCAGTCGCACCAGGCATCGTCTGACACAAAACTTCTTTTGGCCGGGGGTAACCTATGATGTTCGTCAGTACTGCCAGACCTGTGACAGTTGCCAGCGCATTGGCAAGAGGGGAGATCGATGCAAGGCCAAATTACGCCCCCTCCCCAATGTGGAGGAACCATTTAGCCGAGTAGCGGTCGATCTGATAGGGCCGTTAGCCAAACCCAGTCTGTCAGGGAAAAGGTATATATTGACAGTGGTAGATTATGCCACACGGTATCCAGAGGCGGTTGCGTTACCTAACATACTGGCAGAGACGGTGTCGGCTGCCCTGCTCCAGGTTTTCTCACGGGTTGGATTTCCCCGGGAGATTATCTCGGACCAGGGTACCCAGTTTACAGCAGAGGTGACCAACCAACTGTGGAAGCTGTGCGGTGTAAAGTCCATTAGAAGGGCCCCGTACCATCCGCAAACCAATGAGTTGTGTGAACGCTTTAACGGGACGTTAAAACAACTCATTGGGACTTTTACCAGGACCTACAGGGACTGGGAGAAATTCTTGCCTCACCTCCTGTTTGCCTATTGGGAGGTGCCCCAAGAATCCATGGGGTTCTCCCCGTTCGAACTGGTATACGGGAGACGGGTAAGGGTACCCCTAGACTTAGTGCTAGAACACTGGGAAGGGAAGGGCATCATAGAAGGGGTACCTATTGTACCCTATGTGCTGGAATTCCGGGACCGCCTACAGGAGCTGACCCAGGCTGTACGTGGGAACATGCAGGAGGCTCAGCGGCGCCAGCGCGTATGGTACGATCGGAAGGCCAGAGAGCGTACCTTGGAAATAGGACAGAAGGTCTTGGTGTTAGAGCCCACTAGGCAGAACAAATTCCAAGCTGCATGGCAGGGGCCGTACCAGGTAGTGGGGAAAATAGCCGACACCACCTATAATGTCGCGGATTGTGACGACCCCAAGGTTATCCGCATGTTCCACGTGAATATGCTGAAGCCCTACCGGGAGCTCCCTGAAGAGGTAGTGGCCATCTGTGCACCTGAAGCAGAGGATTTAGCCGGACTTCCCTTGCCTGATCTTTTAGGGGAAAGGACTCAGTCTAAAACATGGGACCAGGTACACTTGGGTGAAGACCTAGGTCCCCGGGAGAGACAGCAGGCGGAGGCGTTGTTGAGGCAGCGACAGAGGATGTTTTCAGGGAGACCAGGGTACACTCGCCTGGCACAACACAAGGTTGAGACCCAGGATCAGACCCCCCTGCGACAACCCCCCTTCCGCGTCCCTGAGTCTGTACGAGAAGGGATGCGACAAGAGATACAAGAGATGTTGCGTTTAGGGGTCATTGAAGAGTCAGATAGTCCCTGGGCATCCCCCGTAGTGTTAGTGCCCAAGAAGGATGGGACTACACGGTTTTGTGTAGACTATCATAAGCTCAATGAGAAAACAGTGGTGGATGCGTATCCCATGCCGCGTGTGGATGAGTTGTTAGACCGGCTGGCAGGGGCAAAGTATTTGACCACCATCGATCTATGCAAAGGCTACTCGCAGATTCCCCTTAGGCCTGACGCTATTCCCAAGTCTGCATTTGTCACCCCGTTCGGCTTATTCCAGTTTCGAGTTATGCCATTCGGGATGAAGACTGCCCCGGCGACCTTCCAGAGGCTGGCTGACCGGCTTCTGGATGGTCTCCAGGACTATGCTTGTGCCTACCTGGATGACATCGCCATCTACAGCGCGACATGGGAAGAGCATCTAAATCACCTAGAGACAGTATTAGACAGGATCCACAAGGCCGGAATCACCCTGAACCCAAGCAAGTGTCACGTGGGCAAAGCAGAGGTTCAGTATTTAGGGCATTGGGTGGGAAGTGGGAAACAGACCAGATCCAGCCAAGATTGAGGCCATAGCCAAATTGCCCACCCCACGCACTAAAACCCAGGTCGTAGCGTTTCTAGGGACAGCGGGGTATTACAGGAAATTTGTTCCTAATTACAGCAGCATAGCCAAGCCCCTTACTGATCTGACCCGTAAGAACAAACCCCGCCAGATAACCTGGACCTCAGAGTGTGAGGAAGCCTTCCGCCAGCTAAAGGACGCCCTCACCAATACCCCTGTATTGGCCGCACCCGATCCAACTAAACGTTTCCTTGTTCACACGGACGTTTCTATGTTTGGATTGGGGGCAGTACTAAGCCAAGTCGGGCCGGACGGCCAAGAACACCCGGTAGCTTACCTGAGTCGGAAACTACTGCCCTGTGAAGTGAGCTATGCGGCCATCGAGAAGGAGTGCCTGGCAATAGTAAGGGCACTCAAAAAGTTACAACCATATTTGTATGGACGACAGTTTTCCCTCCTAACGGACCATAATCCCCTAGTCTGGCTTAATCGGGTCTCCGGAGACAACGCCAGATTACTGCGGTGGAGTTTAGCCCTACAACCTCTGGACTTCACCATCCACTACAGACCCGGCAAACAAAACGGTAACGCCAATGGACTAAGTCGACAAACGGAACTTGTACCAACCCCATAAACGTCGGTCATCCCCAAACCGATCCATTAAGGATCAGACTATGTATGCCGATTGCGTTGCTGAAAAGGGGAGCCGTTACCAGTGTAACGGGGTCTACTGTGCTGTAGTACCTCTTTAGGTACCACCCCGTGTTTCAGGAGGTCCACTCTGCCTTGGCTGGATTCTGAATGAAGGACGCTGGCTGGAATTCCTTGGTTACATGGGTGCATATAACATCTCACTGCTTCTCCACGTATTTCCAGTCTAACAACACTTTATTCACAGCACACAGAATATATAACACAGATACAGAGGGCAGGCCAATAGAAAAACAGCAGGCCAGACATACATTACAATAGCCGCAGGTGGCCGGAGCCTGCCGATATTTACTGTGGGAATTACAAAGGTGGGGAGGTCAGAAGGAGAATATCTTGTCCAGAGGCGCAGCCTGTGGACTGATGCATTTCACATGGAACCTATTTATTATACATACATATACTGCATAACATATTCTTGGTGCTGGGGGGTTCTGTAACAATAGTTTTGATGCCTTCAGTGTGAATGTACAATTTTCATAGTCGTGAAAATACAGAAAAATCTTTAAATGAGAAGGTGTGCAAACTTTTGGTCTGTACTGTATATATTTAATAATAGGTAATAACCACCAATAAATGTATCATTAAAAAAAAAGATAATTCTTTGCAGCACTCCATCGTACCATCTGACTTAGGATAAGTCCATTACCAATGTCAATGTCACAATCCAAGAACCTGAAAATCAAGATATGGAAATGTGATATTTAACCCCTTTCTGACATCTGACGTACTATCCCGTCGAGGTGGGGTGGGCCCGTATGACCACCGACGGGATAGTACGTCATAGCCGATCGGCCGCGCTCACGGGGGGAGCGCGGCCGATCGCGGCCGGGTGTCAGCTGCATATCGCAGCTG
The DNA here is from genome assembly GCF_051348905.1 of Ranitomeya variabilis. NCBI lineage: Eukaryota > Metazoa > Chordata > Amphibia > Anura > Dendrobatidae > Ranitomeya > Ranitomeya variabilis. The sequence goes on from NC_135235.1 coordinate 291,281,118, forward strand.
ACATCCGGCACTATGTGCCAGGAGCGGTCACGGACCGCCCCCGGCACATCAACCCCCGGCACACCGTGATCAAACATGATCACGGTGTACCGGCGGTATAGGGAAGCATCGCGCAGGGAGGGGGCTCCCTGCGGGCTTCCCTGAGACCCCCGGAGCAACGCGATGTGATCGCGTTGCTCCGAGGGTCTCCTACCTCCCTCCTCGCCGCAGGTCCCGGATCCAAGATGGCCGCGGCATCCGGGTCCTGCAGGGAGGGAGGTGGCTTATCGAGTGCCTGCTCAGAGCAGGCGCTGGTAAGCCTGCAGCCCTGCACAGCAGATCGTCGATCTGACAGAGTGCTGTGCACACTGTCAGATCAATGATCTGTAATGTCCCCCCCGGGACAAAGTAAAAAAGTTAAAAAAAAATTCCCCACATGTGTGTAAAAAAAATAATATATATATATCCTAAATAAAGAAAAAAAAAAGAAAATATTATTCCCATAAATACATTTCTTTAGCTAAATAAAATAAAAAAAAACAATAAAAGTACACATATTTAGTATCGCCGCGTCCGTAACGACCCATCCTATAAAACTGCCCCACTAGTTAACCCCTTCAGTAAACACCGTAAGAAAAAAAAAAAAAACGAGGCAAAAAACAACGCTTTATTATCATACCGCCAAACAAAAAGTGGAATAACACGCGATCAAAAAGACGCATATAAATAACCATGGTACCGCTGAAAACGTCATCTTGTCCCGCAAAAAACAAGCCGCCATAAAGCATCATCAGCAAAAAAATAAAAAAGTTATAGGCCTGAGAATAAAGCGACACCAAAATAATTATTTTTTCTATAAAATAGTTTTTATCGTATAAAAGCGCCAAAACATAAAAAAAATGATATAAATGAGATATCGCTGTAATTGTACTGACCCGAAGAATAAAACTGCTTTATCAATTTTACCAAACGCGGAACGGTATAAACGCCTCCCCCAAAAGAAATTCATGAATAGCTGGTTTTTGATCACTCTGCCTCACAAAAATCGGAATAAAAAGCGATCAAAAAATGTCACGTGTCCGAAAATGTTACCAAAAAAACGTCAACTCGTCCCGCAAAAAACAAGATCTCACATGACTCTGTGGACTCAAATATGGAAAAATTACAGCTCTCAAAATGTGGTAACGCAAAAAATATTTTTTGCAATGAAAAGCGTCTTTCAGTGCATGACGGCTGCCAATCATAAAAATCCGCTAAATAACCCGCTATAAAAGTAAATCAAACCCCCCTTCATCACCCCCTTAGTTAGGGAAAAATAAAAAAATTAAAAAATGTATTTATTTCCATTTTCCTATTAGGGTTAGGGTTAGGGTTAGGGCTAGAGTTAGGACTAGAGTTAGGGCTAGGGTTAGGGTTAGGGCAAGGGTTAGGGCTAGGGTTAGGGTTAGGGCTAGGGTTGGGGCTAGGGTTAGGGCTAGGGTTAGGGCTAGGGTTGGGGCTAGGGTTAGGGTTAGGGCTAGTGTTACGGCTAGTGTTACGGCTAGTGATAGGGCTAGGGTTATTGCTAGGGTTAGGGCTAGGGTTGGGGCTAGGGTTGGGGCTACAGTTAGGGTTGGGGCTAAAGATAGGGTTAGAGTTTGGATTACATTTACGGTTGGGAATAGGGTTGGGTGTGTCTGGGTTAGAGGAGTGGTTAGGGTTACTGTTGGGATTAGGGTAAGGGGTGTGTTTGGATTAGGGTTTCAGTTATAATTGGGAGGTTTCCACTGTTTAGGCACATCAGGGGCTCTCCAAACGGGACATGGCATCCGATCTGAATTCCAGCCAATTCTGCGTTGAAAAAGGAAAACAGTGCTCCTTCCCTTCAGAGCTCTCCCGTGTGCCCAAACAGGGGTTTACCCCAACATATGGGGTATCAGCGTACTCAGGACAAATTGGACATCATCTTTTGGGGTCCAATTTCTCCTGCTACCCTTGGGAAAATACAAAACTGGGGGCCAAAAAATAAGTTTTGTGGGAAAAAAAAGAATTTTTATTTTCACGGCTCTGCGTTATAAACTGTAGTGAAACACTTGGGGGTTCAAAGTTCTCACAACACATCTAGATAAGTTCCTTGGGGGGTCTAGTTTCCAATATGGGGTCACTTGTGGGGGGTTTGTACTGTTTGGGTACATCAGGGGCTCTGCAAATGCAACGTGACGCCTGCAGACCAATCCATTTAAGTCTGCATTCCAAATGGCGCTCCTTCCCTTCCGAGCTCTGTCATGCGCCCAAACAGTGGTTCCCCTCCACATATGGGGTATCAGCGTACTCAGGACAAATTGGACAACAACTTTTGGGGTCCAATTTATCCTGATACCCTTGTGAAAATACAAAACTGGGGGCTAAAAAATCATTTTTGTGAAAAAAAAAAGAATTTTTATTTTCACGGCTCTGCGTTATAAACTGTAGTGAAACACTTGGGGGTTCAAAGTTCTCACAACACATCTAGATAAGTTCCTTGGGGGGTCTAGTTTCCAATATGGGGTCACTTGTGGGGGGTTTGTACTGTTTGGGTACATCAGGGGCTCTGCAAATGCAACGTGACGCCTGCAGACCAATCCATTTAAGTCGTCTGCATTCCAAATGGCGCTCCTTCCCTTCCGAGCTCTGTCATGCGCCCAAACAGTGGTTCCCCCCCACATATGGGGTACCAGCGTACTCAGGACAAATTGGACAACAACTTTTGGGGTCCAATTTATCCTGATACCCTTGTGAAAATACAAAACTGGTGGCTAAAAAATCATTTTTGTGAAAAAAAAAAGAATTTTTATTTTCACGGCTCTGCGTTATAAACTGTAGTGAAACACTTGGGGGTTCAAAGTTCTCACAACACATCTAGATAAGTTCCTTGGGGGGTCTAGTTTCCAATATGGGGTCACTTGTGGGGGGTTTGTACTGTTTGGGTACATCAGGGGCTCTGCAAATGCAACGTGACGCCTGCAGACCAATCCATTTAAGTCTGCATTCCAAATGGCGCTCCTTCCCTTCCGAGCTCTGTCATGCGCCCAAACAGTGGTTCGCCCCCACATATGGGGTATCAGCGTACTCAGGACAAATTGGACAATAACTTTTGGGGTCCAATTTATCCTGATACCCTTGTGAAAATACAAAACTGGGGGCTAAAAAAATCATTTTTGTGAAAAAAAAAAGAATTTTTATTTTCACGGCTCTGCGTTATAAACTGTAGTGAAACACTTGGGGGTTCAAAGCTCTCAAAACACATCTAGATAAGTTCCTTAGGGGGTCTACTTTCCAAAATGGTGTCACTTGTGGGGGTTTTTAATGTTTAGGCACATCAGGGGCTCTCCAAATGCAACATGGCATCCCATCTTAATTCCAGTCAATTTTGCATTGAAAAGTAAAATAGCGCTCCTTCCCTTCCGAGCTCTGCTATGCGCCCAAACAGTGGTTTACCCCCACATATGGGGTATCGTCGTACTCAGGACAAATTGCACAACAACTTTTGTGGTCTAATTTCTTCTGTTACCCTTGGGGAAATAAAAAACTGGGGGCTAAAAAATCATTTTTGTGAAAAAAAAAAAGAATTTTTATTTTCACGGCTCTGCGTTATAAACCATAGTGAAACACTTGGGGGTTCAAAGTTCTCACAACACATCTAGATAAGTTCCTTGGGGTGTCTAGTTTCCAATATGGGGTCACTTGTGGGGGGTTTGTACTGTTTGGGTACATCAGGGGCTCTGCAAATGCAATGTGACGCCTGCAGACCAATCCATTTAAGTCTGCATTCCAAATGGCGCTCCTTTCCTTCCGAGCTCTGTCATGCGCCCAAACAGTGGTTCCCTCCCACATATGGGGTATCAGCGTACTCAGGACAAATTGGACAACAACGTTTGGGGTCCAATTTATCCTGATACCCTTGTGAAAATACAAAACTGGGGGCTAAAAATCATTTTTGTGAAAAAAAAAAGAATTTTTATTTTCACGGCTCTGCGTTATAAACTGTAGTGAAACACTTGGGGGTTCAAAGCTCTCAAAACACATCTAGATAAGTTCCTTAGGGGGTCTACTTTCCAAAATGGTGTCACTTGTGGGGGCTTTTAATATTTAGGCACATCAGGGGCTCTCCAAACGCAACATGGCATCCCATCTTAATTCCAGTCAATTTTGCATTGAAAAGTAAAATAGCGCTCCTTCCCTTCCGAGCTCTGCTATGCGCCCAAACAGTGGTTTACCCCCACATATGGGGTATCGTCGTACTCAGGACAAATTGCACAACAACTTTTGTGGTCTAATTTCTTCTCTTACCCTTGGGGAAATAAAAAAATGGGGGCGAAAAGATCATTTTTGTGAAAAAATATGATTTTTTATTTTTACGGCTCTGCATTATAAACTTCTGTGAAGCACTTGTTGGGTCAAAGTGCTCAACACACATCTAGATAAGTTCCTTAAGGGGTCTACTTTCCAAAATGGTGTCACTTGTGGGGGGTTTCAATGTTTAGGCACATCAGGGGCTCTCCAAACGCAACATGGCGTCCCATCTCAATTCCAGTCAATTTTGCATTGAAAAGTCAAATGGCGCTCCTTCCCTTCCGAGCTCTGCCCTGCGCCCAAACAATGGTTTACACCCACATATGGGGTATCAGCGTACTCAGGACAAATTGCACAACAATTTTTGGGGTCCAATTTCTTCTCTTACCCTTGGGAAAATAAAAAATTGGGGGCGAAAAGATCATTTTTGTGAAAAAATATGATTTTTTATTTTTACGGCTCTGCATTATAAACTTCTGTAAAGCACTTGTTGGGTCAAAGTGCTCAACACACATCTAGATAAGTTCCTTAAGGGGTCTACTTTCCAAAATGGTGTCACTTGTGGGGGGTTTCAATGTTTAGGCACATCAGGGGCTCTCCAAACGCAACATGGCGTCCCATCTCAATTCCAGTCAATTTTGCATTGAAAAGTCAAATGGCGCTCCTTTCCTTCCGAGCTCTGCCATGCGCCCAAACAGTGGTTTACCCCCACATATGGGGTATCAGCGTACTCAGGACAAATTGTACAACAACTTTTTGGGTCTATTTTCTCCTGTTACCCTTGGTAAAATAAAACAAATTGGAGCTAAAATAAATTTTGTGTGAAAAAAAAGTTAAATGTGTATTTTTATTTAAACATTCCAAAAATTCCTGTGAAACACCTGAAGGGTTAATAAACTTCTTGAAAGTGGTTTTGAGTACCTTGAGGGGTGCAGTTTTAAGAATGGTGTCACACTTGGGTATTTTCTATCATATAGACCCCTCAAAATGACTTCAAATGAGATGTGGTCCCTAAAAAAAAATGGTGTTGTAAAAATGAGAAATTGCTGGTCAACTTTTAACCCTTATAACTCCGTCACAAAAAAAAATTTTGGTTCCAAAATTGTGCTGATGTAAAGTAGACATGTGGGAAATGTTACTTATTAAGTATTTTGTGTGACATATGTCTGTGATTTAAGGGCATAAAAATTCAAAGTTGGAAAATTGCGAAATTTTCAAAATTTTCGCCAAATATTTGTTTTTTTCACAAATAAACGCAAGTTATATCGAAGAAATTTTACCACTATCATGAAGTACAATATGTCACAAGAAAACAATGTCAGAATCGCCAAGATCCGTTGAAGCGTTCCAGAGTTATAACCTCAGAAAGGGACAGTGGTCAGAATTGTAAAAATTGGCCCGGTCATTAACGTGCAAACCACCCTTGGGGGTGAAGGGGTTAATACTATTGACTTTATTATATTTAATGATTTTCTAATGAGATATGTATGTGTTGGATATAAAATGTGGTCTCACCCTTGTATTCATTGCTTGACAAAGGATAACACATCCGAAACGTTGCCACACCGTTCAGGCATTAAAGTCCACTTTTTTTCCAATTATTTTGTGCTGCTTTTCCTTTTTTTTTTTTTTTTTTAGTTTATTACTTTTTGACCATTGGATTGCTGGTCGGAAGAGCTCTGCATGCCTTGTAAGGTAGTAATTTGATGCTGTTCCAATTTTTTCACTTTATATACAGTGCCTAAAAGTAGTATTCAACCCCCTGCAGATTTAGCAGGTTTAATAAGATGCAAATAAGTTAGAGCCTTCAAACTTCAAACAAGGGCAGGATTTATTAACAGATGCATAAATCTTACAAACCAAAAAGTTTTGTTGCTCAGTTAAATTTTTATAAATTTTAAACATAAAAGTGTGGGTCAATTATTATTCAACCCCTAGGTTTAATATTTTGTGGAATAACCTTTGTTTGCAATTACAGCTAATAATCGTCTTTTATAAGACCTGATCAGGCCGGCACATGTCTCTGGAGTTATCTTGGCCCACTCCTCCATGCAGATCTTCTCCAAGTTATCTAGGTTCTTTGGGTGTCTCATGTGGACTTTAATCTTGAGCTCCTTCCACAAGTTTTCAATTGGGTTAAGGTCAGGAGACTGACTAGGCCACTGCAACACCTTGATTTTTTGCCTCTTGAACCAGGCCTTGGTTTTCTTGGCTGTGTGCTTTGGGTCGTTGTCTTGTTGGAAGATGAAATGACGACCCATCTTAAGATCCTTGATGGAGGAGCGGAGGTTCTTGGCCAAAATCTCCAGGTAGGCCGTGCTATCCATCTTCCCATGGATGCGGACCAGATGGCCAGGCCCCTTGGCTGAGAAACAGCCCCACAGCATGATGCTGCCACCACCATGCTTGACTCTAGGGATGGTATTCTTGGGGTCGTATGCAGTGCCATCCAGTCTCCAAACGTCACGTGTGTGGTTGGCACCAAAGATCTCGATCTTGGTCTCATCAAACCAGAGAACCTTGAACCAGTCAGTTTCAGAGTCCTCCAAGTGATCATGAGCAAACTGTAGACGAGCCTTGACATGACGCTTTGAAAGTAAAGGTACCTTACGGGCTCGTCTGGAACGGAGACCATTGCGGTGGAGTACGTTACTTATGGTATTGACTGAAACCAATGTCCTCACTGCCATGAGATCTTCCCGGAGCTCCTTCCTTGTTGTCCTTGGGTTAGCCTTGACTCTTCGGAGAAGCCTGGCCTCGGCACGGGAGGAAACTTTCAAAAGCTGTCCAGGCCGTGGAAGGCTAACAGTAGTTCCATAAGCCTTCCACTTCCGGATGATGCTCCCAACAGTGGAGACAGGTAGGCCCAACTCCTTGGAAAGGGTTTTGTACCCCTTGCCAGCCTTGTGACCCTCTACGATCTTGTCTCTGATGTTTGAGTGCTGTTCACAAGTTTGGGGAGGGTCTTAAATAGTCAGAAAAGGCTGAAAAAAGAGATAATTAATCCAAACATGTGAAGCTCATTGTTCTTTGTGCCTGAACTACTTCTTAATACTTTAGGGGAACCAAACAGAATTCTGGTGGGTTGAGGGGTTGAATAATAAATGACCCTCTGAAAAGACTTTTCACAATTTAAAAAAAAAATAAACAAAGAAATAACATTCTTTTTTGCTGCAGTGCATTTCACACTTCCAGGCTGATCTACAGTCCAAATGTCACAATGCCAAGTTAATTCCAAATGTGTAAACCTGCTAAATCTGCAGGGGGTTGAATACTACTTGTAGGCACTGTATATATATATATATATATATATATATATATATATATATATATATATATATATATATATAAAAACGAGTGCATGTGTGTATGTATGTGTGTATCGACAATGATATATATACAAAAAAGGTTGCACTCTATCGTGCCAAAGCATGTCTAATGTGGAATACATGAAATTTGAATAGCAAAATGGCTTTTGAACATTAGAAAAATATTTAAGAGACGCTTTGCACAGAATTTGATATAAATCAAATAGTGTGAGCCCATCAACTTCGTCAAAGTGGTCTCAGACTGATGGGTCCCTGACCTCCCTGTCCAAATGTGAACACTTACCAAAGGCCAATATCTGTATGCCTGGGTGAATGTGGACACCTCTATTCAGCAAAGCCTACATATGAGTAAAGGTACCGTCACACTAAGCGACGCTGCAGCGATATAGACAACGATCCGATCGCTGCAGCGTCGCTGTTTAGGTCGCTGTAGAGATGTCAAACACAGCAGCTCCAGAACGATGCAGGAGCGATCCTGTGACGTAACGGTGACTCACTTATCGTTCTCACAGGTCGTTAGCTCCATGTTTAACATTGCTGGCATCGTTGCTTTTACTGTCAAACACGACGATACACGCCGACCTGACGACCAAATAAAGTTCTGGACTTCTAGCTCCGACCAGCGATATCACAGCAGGATCCTGATCGCTGCTGCGTGTCAAACTAAACGATATCGCTAGCGAGGACGCTGCAACGTCACGGATCGCTAGCGATATCGTTATAAAGTCGTTTAGTGTGACGGTACCTTTAGCCGGGACCAAGTGTGATGAGATGCAATTAAAAACCACATGGTGATGGGAGGAGTGCACAGCCAGTAAGCTAACATGGAATTAACAGAAAAACGGCTCGCACATCCTTACCAGTGTGAATAGGTGCATACCAGGAGCAGCTACCTCCATACATAAATATACAAAAAAGGTTGCACTCTATCGGGCTCACACTATTTGATTTATATCAAATTCTGTGCAAAGCGTCTCTTAAATATTTTTCTAATGTTCAAAAGCCATTTTGCTATTCAAATTTCATGTATTCCATATTAGACATGCTTTGGCACGATAGAGTGCAACCTTTTTTGTATATTTATGTATGGAGGTAGCTGCTCCTGGTATGCACCTATTCACACTGGTAAGGATGTGCGAGCCTTTTTCTGTTAATTCCATGTTAGCTTACTGGCTGTGCACTCCTCCCATCACCATGTGGTTTTTAATTGCATCTCATCACACTTGGTCCCGGCTAACTCATATGTAGGCTTTGCTGAATAGAGGTGTCCACATTCACCCAGGCATACAGATATTGGCCTTTGGTAAGTGTTCACATTTGGACAGGGAGGTCAGGGACCCATCAGTCTGAGACCACTTTGACGAAGTTGATGGGCTCACACTATTTGATTTATATCAAATTCTGTGCAAAGCGTCTCTTAAATATTTTTCTAATGTTCAAAAGCCATTTTGCTATTCAAATTTCATGTATTCCATATTAGACATGCTTTGGCACGATAGAGTGCAACCTTTTTTGTATATTTATGTATGGAGGTAGCTGCTCCTGGTATGCACCTATTCACACTGGTAAGGATGTGCGAGCCGTTTTTCTGTTAATTCCATGTATCGACAATGATGTCATAATGGTTGCCGTTGCGATGATGATGTCATAAATGTTGCCATGGTGAAGATGATGTCATAATGGTTGCCATGGTGACGATGTCATAATAGGTTGGTAAGAAGTCCCTGTGGCTTTTCAGAGGCTTTCACTAGCCACATGGAGGGTGATGGAAGGCTGTAGAGTAGTCTGGTATTCGCTTGTACCTTGTGTTTGTAGTACAGGTATAAGAGGGTCTATGCAGAACAAATGGATGAGTATAGCCTGGGGTCCGAGTGCGGATCAGAGAGTTTGTAACTAAAGGGGGGAGGGGGGTAGATGTCGGCTTCTGCCATCTGCATTGTTATTTATACAGGCTCCAGGACCTGTCCTGCAGTACAGGGAGGGGGGCGTCATCAGCACTATTGGCCATCATGCATATGGTCGTACTAGTCCAAGTTGTACTAAGCCAGAATAAGGGATCTATGAAAAAAAGTTAAGTGCCCACACTGTACCTCCACAAGCTTCCTATTTCATAGAGACATGCAGAGTTTCTTCTTTCTGTCCATTTAGTCTTAAGAAGACCTCATAGTATGGTTCTGTATGGCGGCACAATAGGGTATCCCCCTTTTCAGCAGGAAAAAGGTCAATGCACATATACGGACGGTCACCTGCAGCGGGGACAGGACAGGAGCTTTCTGGAATTGGAAACACTTTTTAAAGTGGAGAAAATGTACCCAAATTTATCCGATCCTATCCCAGATGAAATGTGCAGACCCGTACTCACCTAATACACTGTGGAGGCCAATAGTGCTGCACGCTCAGCTTGGTTGGACCCCTGGGAGTCCAGTCCTGTGTCACCAGCTCTGTAGGGCAACTGCCAGGCTGCAGTGACCTGCTCTCTGATTGGTGGGTTGGGTAAGAGACTGCACTGTCTGCTTCCTCCTCACCGATTGATGCAGTGTTAGTCACTAGAGGCTGCAGTGTCATGGCAAACAGAAAAATGTCCACAGCCATTAAAGTCCACAGCCACGAATTCCCACAACCATTAACACCCACAGGAAAAAAGCTCACCACCATGAATGCCCACAACCATCAATGAACACAGGATAAATTTACACAGTTTAATACGAGGGTGAAGTGCTTCTAATCAGTGCAGGAGTAGGAAAAATCAGACGCTGGCGTCTTCTGGCTCCTCTCTGTCACGGTAAACCCGTGACAGTTATTACCATCCCCCGACCTATAATATGTTCTAACGCTCCGGAGCCTGTGTACAGTGTGACCCCGGCTGTAGTGATATAGTGTTATTACCCCCTGACCTGTAATATGTTATATCACCCTGGAGCCTGTGTACAGTGAGACCCCAGCTGTATCGATTGTGAGGGGTTGACTCACTCAGCTGCTTGCAGAGGTAAACTCTGGATCTCCTCTTGTGGTTAATCACCTGCTGGTTTATTAAAGCACAGCATAAACCATAGCAGGGTTGAATAAAGTAAATGTGGCTGTTCTAGCCTAATGGCAAAACAAAGAAAAGATAAAGTCCAATAGAGTCCTTTTTCCAGCAGGATTCATCCGCAGGTAACACACAAAGTCCTCAGAAACTCCTGGAGCCACGTCTGGAGTCTTTCCTCTCCAAACACACAACAGAGAGAAAAAAACAATGACTCAACATTTAACTCCCCAGCCACTACCTTGAGGTGGAGATATGGTGAGTAGGCGTCCTGCTCATCTCTGATCTACTCACCTAAAAAACCCATCCCTTATGGCCGATTAACCCCTTCAGTACATAGCGTGCTGGAGAGAAACTTATGGGTTTCTAGATCACGGAAGAAAGCAATCTTCATGACACATATCTCCCCTCACATACCATGCCAGTGACCCTGTCACACGATATAGTGTTATTATTACCACCACCCCGGAGCCTGTGTACAGTGTGACCCCAGCTGTACCAGGAGTGATACCCGCATCTCTACAGGCAGTTCAACCTCCTAAATACTGTAATAGATATCTATCGTAGCATTTAGAAGACAAGCAGAGGGAGGGAGCCTCCTCTGCCCTCCGATCGGCGCCCTTTCAACGTTTTTACGGGGGGCCTGATTGTTGCCATCGTGACCTGATGTCATCATGATGACATCTGGGTTGCCAGACTCTAGCAAGTTAGTTAGATAATGCGCAATGCATGTGTGGCACCCCAGGAGTTCGGGTACCACAGTGATGCTGCCTTCCTCCTGGGGAGGGTAGTGCCATGCCTGGAGACAAGTGGGACCCCTTTGGCAGGTAAATCTTACACACAACATATTCTAACTCCAGGCCAGAAGGGGGAGCTCAAAACCCTGTTTTAGGGGAACTTCCCTGATATCCATCCTGGTCTGGAGGAGTGAGTTGAGTCTGGAGCAGATAGTCAAGGGGGAGGAGTGATTAGGAGCTCAGGGAGGCTGCAATTGGGACCCTGTGAGCCAGAGCGCAGAAACCGGGCCCAGGGAGCCCGTGATTGTGGATAATTGCAAGTTCCACAGTAGAACCGGAGGGCATAGGACTGTATGTTAATTGCCCATACCATACCTGAGGTACAGCAGCAGATAGAGCCTGGAGTTACCGTGTCAGAGACCCCCCAAGAGTACAGCTCAAGCTGCCTGCCATGCAGGTACTGTCCCAGGACAGGAGAGAGAAAATGACACCTTGCCAGCGCACTATAGGTAGCAAGGGACCAGAAAACCAGCGCATAGAGGAAGGCTCCCAATCTGACCTGCCAAGGGAGATTCCCCACTTGTTTTCAGGCTGTCTGGACTCCTTCTGCACCTGTTGCCGGTAACCTGGACTGAGGCCTGCTACCATCTGTAAACCAGGTAAAGACTTCAACTCTGTGTCATCCGTTATTTACCAACAAACCCACCATCCTTGCCATACACCTTGGGAGTCCTGGGGACCCAGCTTCATCTGTGGGAAGCGTCACTATCTTGCTGCAACAACATCACCCCAGAGGACCTTTTTAAACAGCGTCGGTCCCTGTGACTGAGAACCACAGGTGGTGTCACGAATAGACTTGATCATCAAATTCCCTTTAAAGACTTTTCCCCCTTTACTTGAGTCCCAGGGCCACGGACTGGGTCGCAGCCACCATGACATCCCCTTTAAGTGGGACCGGACCTGGTACTGAGTAAACCCATTGCCCTTGTGGGTGACTCACATGATCTAACTAACTTGTGTCAGTGCAGCACTGACAGTTGCAAAGCATAGCCATGCTCCTGCATGGCTAAGCTTTATAACTGTGATCAGAGTGCTGAAAGTGAAAGTCTTAGGGTACGTTCACACAGGACTTTTTTGCTGCGTATTTTTGCTGCGTTTTTTTATGCTAATTTTCAGCTGCCAAAGCCTATGGGATTTCAGAAATCTCATGCACACACATTGGGTTTTTGTTTGATCAGTATTTTCTGCTTTGCTGCGTTTTTTGGACATAGGGCATGTCACTTCTTTCAGCGTTTTTGCTGCGTTTTTGCAGCGTTTTTTCACCCATTGACTTGAATGGGTGATGGAAAAAACGCTGCAAAAACGCTGCAAAAACGCATGTAGCATTATTTGCTGCGTTTTTTGTGCAGAAAAATCATGGCCAGCAGGAAGTGATCTCACAGCCAAGAGCTTAGGGGTGTGGTTAGTGAGGTGTGAAGAGCCATTGTGAGCCATTGTGAGGTGTCCTGATTGTGATCTATTGTGAGGGAGCTCCTGGTAGTGAGGTGTGAAGAGCCATTGTGAGCCATTGTGAGGTGTGAAGAGCCATTGTGAGGTGTCCTGATTGTGATCTATTGTGAGGGAGTTCCTGGAAGTGAGGTGTGAAGAGCCATTGTGAGCCATTGTGAGGTGTGAAGAGCCATTGTGAGGTGTCCTGATTGTGATCTATTGTGAGGGAGTTCCTGGAAGTGAGGTGTGAAGAGCCATTGTGAGCCATTGTGAGGTGTGAAGAGCCATTGTGAGGTGTCCTGATTGTGATCTATTGTGAGGGAGTTCCTGGAAGTGAGGTGTGAAGAGCCATTGTGAGCCATTGTGAGGTGTGAAGAGCCATTGGGAGGTGTCCTGATTGTGATCTATTGTGAGGTAGTTTCTGGTAGTGAGGTGTTAGCCATGTCTTGGTATAGGAGGATGAGCATTAATGTTTCCCAACTAATCATGGAGGTAATATTTTTTTTAATTTGTGATATATCTATCCGATTGTTTGCAATGGTACACTTTGCGATGCTCATGTGCTGTTATGTACATGTTCATGTGTTCTGCATGTGTATGTTTGTATCTTCCTTGTCATGAATGTTGGCTTAATTTCATCTTGCATTTGGTAATTACTTTTTCATTTATTTTTCCAAGGTGGAAGCAATGCCTGTAATTTGGGATGTAGCTTGCCCAAACTACAGTGATCGTCAAAAAAAGGCCGATGCATGGCATGTAATTCGACGTAAATTGTTCCCCCGCTGGGATGAAGGCAATGCTAAGCTCCACTGGGGTCACTCAACTTTATTATCATGCACAAATAGACACAAAAACGCACCAAAACCGCACAAAAAAACTCATCTATAAGCAGCTGAAAATTGGCATAAAAACGCAGCAAAAATACGCAGCAAAAAAGTCCTGTGTGAACTTACCCAAAAAACGCACCAAATACGCACCAAAAAAAGCACGTAAATTAGCATAAAAAAAACGCAGCAAAAATACGCAGCAAAAAAGTCCTGTGTGAACTTACCCTTACAGTGTAAAAAAAAGTTGTAAAAATAGATATATTTTTTTAAAAGTCACAGAATATATATACAGTATATATATAGTTCTTCATTACAAAAAGTGAAACTCATATATTATATAGAGTCATTACAAGCAGAGTGATCTATTTCAAGTGTATATTTCTGTTAATGTTGATGATTATGGCTTACAGCCAATGGAAACCCAAAAGTCATTATCTCAGTAAATTAGAATAATTAACATAAAACACCTGCAAAGGCTTCCTAAGTGTTTAAAACAGTCCCTTATTCTGTTTCAGTAGGCTCCACAATCATAGGGAAGACTGCTAACTTGACAGATGTCCAGAAGGCAGTCATTGACATACTCCACAAGGAGGGTAAGCCACAAAAGGTCATTGCTAAAGAAGCTGGCTGTTCACAGAGTGCTGTATCCAAGCATATTAATGGAAAGTTGAGTGGAAAGAAAAAGTGTGGTAGAAAAAGGTGCACAAGCAACCGGGATAACAACAACCTTGAAAGGATTATTATGAAAAGGCCATTAAAAAATTTGGGAGAGATTCACAAGGAGTGGACTGCTGCTGGAGTCATTGCTTCAAGAGCCACCACACACAGACGTATCCAGGACATGTACTACAAGTGTCGCCTTCCTTTGTCAAGCCACTCATGACCAATAGACAACACCAGAAGCGTCTTACCTGAGCCAAGGACAAAATGAACTGGACTGTTGCTCAGTGGTCCAAGATGTTGGGGTTTTTTTAGATGAAAGTAAATTTTGCATTTCATTTGGAAATCAAGGTCCCAGAGTCTGGAGGAAGAGAGGAGAGGCCACAATCCAAGCTGCTTGAGATCTAGTGTGAGGTTTCCACAATCAGTGATGGTTTGGGGAGCCATGTCATGTGCTGGTGTAGGTCCACTGTGTTTTATCAAGACCAAAGTCAGGGCAGCCGTCTACCAGGAAATTTTAGAGCATTTCATGCTTCCCTCTGCCGACAAGCTTTTTGGAGATGGAAATTTAATTCTCCAGCAGGACTTGGCACCTGTCCACACTGTCAAAAGTACCAATACCTGCTTTACAAACAACAGTATCACTGTGCTTGATTGGCTAGCAAATTCGCCTGACCATAATCCCATAGAGAATCTATGGGGTATTGTCAAGAGGAAGATGAGAGACACAAGACCCAACAATGCAGACGAGCTGACGGCTGCTATCAAAGCAACCTGGGCTTCCATAACACCTCAGCAGTGCCACAGGCTGATCGCCTCCATGCCACGCCGCATTGATGCAGTGATTGATGCAAATGGAGCCCCGACCAAGTATTGAGTGCATTTACTGAACATACATTTCAGTAGACTAAAGTTTTGGATTTTAAAATCATTTTTCAAGCAGGTGTTATAAAGTATTCTAATTTACTGAGATAATGACTTTTAGGTTTTCATTGGCTGTAAGCCATAATCATCAACATTGGTTGATAGCCGTAGGCACTACTATTGGGAGTGGTGCGCAAGTAGGTGCCCAAACCGTATATCATAGTAGAACAACTTGGCACACACGTGTTATGATGCAAATGTGATTTTAATAAGAGAGTACATACACCAGACGTTTCGGTCATAGACCTTCTTCAATGTACCTCTCTCAAAGAGATGTCAAGTGGACGGATATTTTGGGCAAAAAACCCCTTAGGCTATCCTGTATGGATCGGTCTGTGCGCTTGTAAAGCACTAATCGTTTTCTGCACTGGACGCGGCATCCACCGCTTGTCCTCAGTGTGTGGGGGCTAATGGACCGATGCCCGTATATGGGCATCGGTCCATTAGCCCCCACACACTGAGGACAAGCGGTGGATGCCGCGTCCAGTGCAGAAAACGATTAGTGCTTTACAAGCGCACAGACCGATCCATACAGGATAGCCTAAGGGGTTTTTTGCCCAAAATATCCGTCCACTTGACATCTCTTTGAGAGAGGTACATTGAAGAAGGTCTATGACCGAAACGTCTGGTGTATGTACTCTCTTATTAAAATCACATTTGCATCATAACACGTGTGTGCCAAGTTGTTCTACTATAATCATCAACATTAACAGAAATAAACACTTGCAATAGACCACTCTGTTTATAATGTCTCTATATACAGTAATATATGAGTTTCAGTTTTTGTATTGAAGAACTGAAATAAACTTTTTGATGATATTCTAATTTAGCGAGAAGCACTTGTACTACACCACACCGGACAGATCCTCTACATACTACACAAAAAGTGTTTTTTCTTTTTCATTATTTTATACAATGTTGGGAAGGGAGCTAGCAACTGCTCCAGGCAGCACAAACATGTGCCAATCCTGATAGTTTCTCCTTAAGAGGTTATATTTCTTTGTTCTTTGGTGTCATTACTTTTGTCAAACCAAGACTCCATATTCTGAATGTAACATTTCTACATGGTGCACCCAGGGCACTGTCCCCTCATCCGCAGGGTAAAAACACTCCTTGAATTATGTAAGTCACTTTCTTCGTTACATCACGAGCTTTGAAAATCATGAATAAAACAGATGAATCTGAAAGTCGGGATGACAAGAACACATTCTGTATCCGTAAGAAGACAATGACTCCAGATTAGCGGTTGATCACCATGCTGTGAATAAATGGACATATTTGTAATTGCAGCCATGTTCCCTGCTGGGAGCTCTCTTGCTGAATCTGTCAGATTTCTGGCACGCTCCATAAACAGTAGATTAAGTAACAATTAGCAAGCACACTTATGTTTTTATATCTTTATTACAATGAGCCCAAAATTATTCAGATGAAAGTATCACAGTATTTCACAACATAAGTCAAGACAAATGGAACTTTTGAGTCATTGCCGTCCACAGATGTGGTTTATGCCGCAAATATCATCAGTAACAAAGAGACCTTGACTTATAACTTTATAATCAGTAGAGCACCTTGAAGGTCCTGGGAAAATCGCTATCAGTCCCTTCCTCCACCTATCACACATCACTTATTGTACTGGTCTTCTCAAATAGGGCAATGGACTTTTTGGGCACTCTCATGGGTTCATGTTTCGCTGTAGTGTTTGCACCCCTTTTAGTTGTATCCCTGCTAACAATAATAATAGTTTGGATATTTTGTATAAGGGTATGTGCACCACAGATTTTACTGGGTGGGGTCTCAGGGACAACAGTGACTGATGCAATTTAGACTTCTAAAATAGTTTCATCTTTATGGAGGTGATCAGCAAACCCAATGGCAATGATATAACTACTACATTAGCAACTCATGCCTTTAAAGTGAACCTGTGAGCAGGTGCACAGTAACCTACAGACAGTGTCAGGTCGGTGCCATTATACTGATTAAAATGATACCTTGGTTGATGAAATCCGTCTTGTGATTGTTGTTTAATCTTTATTTTCAGTTTTGAGTCAATGATATGTTTGTGTAATAATTATAGGGGATAACTCAGGAGACTCTTTGCATGGAACAAGACAACTACAGGACAATTTTATAAGTGGTAAAGTCTATATTATCACGCGGTGATTCAAACAGGTGCAGAGAGAAACTCAAGTCCACAACACTTGGTGTAAATATTAAACGCAGCTTAACAGTCTATAGGGAACTTTCAGAGGAAAATGCAATCACGCAGAAAGTCTATGACGCACAAATATTCTTGAGGATACTTGACACGAATAAGTCCTTGTTTTAGTCCAAACACAGATAGCTATGCTTATAAGGCAGTTCAAATAATATCTTAGCTCAACCAGGGAGGCCTGGGTAATAGTCTCAGGTTTTTGCAGAGCAGCAACAGCTTACATGTCCAGCAAATGCACATGGAGAAAACACAAGCAGCAAATGAAGGAGGATTACTGGAAACTGGTGTATGCAGCAGGAACTCAGAGCAGAGTAGCAGGATCACCACACAGGTTCACAGGAGCAGGTATATAGCCAGGGAGTCACCAGGGTCAGGAGCTGGATGCAAGGCAGAATACTCTAGCACAGACTGAAAGCTGGGGCGGAGTTTTATAGCAGGAAGACACAGTGCACATGAGACCAAAGACGCCATCTCGGAAAAGGGCAATAATGCACAAAAGGTAATAAAAAATGTTCAGAGTCCTGACAGTTTGTGCTCCGGGGTGGCCTGTGGGGGTCTTCACGTGGTGTTCTTATTAGGTTTTCATCAATATGGCTTCTGACAGGTCACTGATCCCTCAGCTAACTGCCCCTTATTTTACATACAGGAAAGATAAATATCTTGATACCGTGTTAGCCAGTAGATAGAAAAATATTTAGAATTGAGAGTCCTCAGTGGTTGATACCTTTTAATGGCTAACTGAAAAGATGGTAACAAATTGCAAGCTTTCAGACTACTCAGGTCTCTTCATCAGGCACAGAATTTGCTTTAGTCTGTGCCTGATGAAGAGACCTGAGTAGTCTCGAAAGCCTGCAATTTGTTACCATCTTTTCAGTTAGCCATTAAAAGGTATCAACCACTGAGGACTCTCAATTTTAATTTTTTTTATTTTACATAGTGATTATTATATGTATTGAAAAAGAAAATCAAATTCGGCAGCTACCGGCGCCTGAGGTGCAGCATGATCACATATATAATGTGCATTAAATTGTTTATTTAGTCATATACATTTGATAATAAAGAAAAACGTCCTAAATTGTAGACTTTTTTTAAATAAATATCAAGGTTGGCGTGCGACTTTGTCCAAGCTTTTAATTTTGGCCCTCTGTGTATTTGAGCTTGACATCCCTGAGTTAGGACATCTGCAGTCAGTCTGGACATTGCGATTCATACTCATGAGGCTGTTGAGTTTGGGATCAGTAGATCTGTGGCCAGTCTGGACATTGTGGTTCATACTCATGAGGCTGTTGAGATTGGATGAGGAGATCTGTGGCCAGTCTGGATATTGTGGTTCATACTCATGAGGCTGTTGAGATTGGGTGAGGAGATCTGTGGCCAGTCTGGATATTGTGGTTCATACTCATGAGGCTGTTGAGTTCGAGTCAGGAAATCTGTGGCCAGTCTGGACATTGTGGTTCATACTCATGAGGCTGTTGAGTTTGGGTCAGAAGATCTGTGGCCAGTGCGGACATTGTGGTTCATACTCATGAGGCTGTTGAGTTTGAGTCAGGAAGTCTGCAACCAGTCTGGACATTGTGGTTCATACTCACGAGGCTGCTGAGTTTGGGTGAGGAGTAGGGTTGAGCGAAACGGATCGGACAAATTCAAAAATCGCCGACTTTCGGCAAAGTCGGGTTTCGTGAAACCCGACCCGATCACAGTGTGGGATCGGCCATGCGGTCGGCGATCTTCACGCCAAAGTCGCGTTTCGTATGACGCTTTCACCACCATTTTTCAGCCAATGAAGGAGGACGCAGAGTGTGGGCAGAGTGATGACATAGGTCTCGGTCCCCGCCATCTTAGAGAAGGGCATGACAGTGATTGGCTTGATTTCTGCGGCGTCACAGGGGCTATAAAGGGGCGTGCACACCGGCCGCCATCTTACTTCTGCCGATCTCAGCATAGGGAGAGGTTGCTGCAGCTTCATCAGAAGCAGGGATATAGTTAGGGAGGGAAGATTAACCCCAAACCGCTTGTGCTGTAGCGATTTCCACTGTCCAACACCACCTTTGTTTTGCAGGGACAGTGGAGGCTATATCTTTGTGCATCAGCTCTGTAGCTTATTAGGCTGCCTTATAAGGCTCCCTGATAGCTGCATTGCTGTTTGCACCGCTGCTGTGCAAACCAACTGCTTTTTTAAAAGCAAAAATCTTGTTGCTCCTTTCTGCAGTTATCTTGTGTATTTGTCCACACTTTTGTGTGCAGCAGTCCTTTTTGTTGCTGCCATACTTGTCCTGAGATCATTGTAGGGAGATAGAAATTGTACTACAGTCCTTGGATTTTTTCAGATATCTTCTAGCCACTTGCTGCCACTTACATTGCGTTGTGTTACACACTGGGCCTGAGTTGTGGTGCTGTCTCCCCCCCAAAAAAAGTGAGATTGAAATTCTCACAAAGTGTATATACCTAAGTCCTCTTAGTTTGTAGTGTATCAGCCAGCCACTTGCTGCCACTCACATTGCGTTGTAAAATACACTGGGCCTGAGTTTGGGTTCAGTCTCCCCCCAAAAAAAGTGAGATTGAAATTCTCACACAGTGGATATACCTCAGTCCTCTTAGTTTGCGGTGTATCAGCCAGCCACTTGCTGCCACTCACATTGCGTTGTGTTACACACTGGGCCTGAGTTGTGGTGCTGTCTCCCCCCCAAAAAAGGGAGATTCAAATTCTCACAAAGTGGATATACGTCAGTTCTGTTAGTTTGTCGTATATCAGCCAGCCACATTCTTCCACTTACATTGTGTTGTAAAATACAGTGGGCCTGAGTTTGGGTTCAGTCTCCCCCCAAAAAAAGTGAGATTGAAATTCTCACAAAGTTGATATACCTCAGTCCTCTTAGTTAGTGGTGTATCAGCCAGCCACTTGCTGCCACTCACATTGCGTTGTAAAATACACTGGGCCTGAGTTTGGGTTCTGTGTCCCAAAAAAAAAGTGAGATTGAAATTCTCACAAAGTGGATATACCTCAGTCCTCTTAGTTTGTGGTGTATCAGCCAGCCACTTGCTGCCACTCACATTGCGTTGTGTTACACACTGGGCCTGAGTTGTGGTGCCGTCTCCCCCCCAAAAAAGGGAGATTCAAATTCTCACAAAGTGGATATACGTCAGTTCTGTTAGTTTGTCGTATATCTGCCAGCCACGTTCTGCCACTTACATTGTGTTGTAAAATACAGTGGGCCTGAGTTTGGGTTCAGTCTCCCCCCCAAAAAAGTGAGATTGAAATTCTCACAAAGTGGATATACCTCAGTCCTCTTAGTTTGTGGTGTATCAGCCAGCCACTTGCTGACACTCACATTGTGTTGTAAAATACACTGGGCCTGAGTTTGGGTTCTGTGTTAAAAAAAAAAGTGAGATTGAAATTCTCACAAAATGGATATACCTCAGTCCTCTTAGTTTGTGGTGTATCAGCCAGCCACTTGCTGCCACTCACATTGCGTTGTGTTACACACTGGGCCTGAGTTGTGGTGCTGTCTCCCCCCCAAAAAAGGGAGATTCAAATTCTCACAAAGTGGATATACGTCAGTTCTGTTAGTTTGTCGTATATCAGCCAGCCACGTTCTGCCATTTAAATTGTGTTGTAAAATACAGTGGGCCTGAGTTTGGGTTCAGTCTCCCCCCCAAAAATGTGAGATTGAAATTCTCACAAAGTGGATATACCTCAGTCCTTTTAGTTTGTGGTGTATCAGCCAGCCACTTGCTGCCACTCACATTGCGTTGTGTTACACACTGGGCCTGAGTTGTGGTGCTGTCTCCCCCCCAAAAAAGGGAGATTCAAATTCTCACAAAGTGGATATACGTCAGTTCTGTTAGTTTGTCGTATATCTGCCAGCCACGTTCTGCCACTTACATTGTGTAGTGTAATACACTGGGCCTGAGTTTGGGTGCAGTCTCACCCCCAAAAAAGGGAGATTTAAATTGCAACTAAGTGGATCTACGTCAGTTCTGTTTGTCGTATATCTGGCAGCCACGTTCTGCCACTTACATTGTGTAGTGTAATACACTGGGCCTGAGTTTGGGTGCAGTCTCCCCCCAAAAAAGGGAGACTTAAATTGCCACTAAGTGGATCTACGTCAGTTCTGTTTGTCGCATATCTGCCAGCCACGTTCTGCCACTTACATTGTGTAGTGTAATACACTGGGCCTGAGTTTGGGTGCAGTCTCACCCCCAAAAAAGGGAGACTTAAATTCTCAACAAGTTTAGATACACCTTCTACCTTGTTTTACAGTACCATATAACGGTTGTTATTTTGGTTACATTTTCCCAAAAATGAGGAAGTCTGGTGGAAGAGGCCGTGGGCGGTCGTTGGCAGCTGGTAATGATGGTGGTGGTGGTGGTGGTGGAGCATCTGATGGTAGTGGGAAAAGCAAAATAGGACCTAAGGCTCGAGTTGTTGAGCCAGCGTCATCGTCTGGCTATACAAGGCCTCGAAGGCTCCCTTTTCTGGGAGTAGGAAAACCGCTTTTAAAGCCGGAGCAGCAGGAAAAAGTTTTGGATTTCCTTGCTGACTCAGCCTCTAGCTCTTTCGCTTCCTCTTCAGAAAGTTCCAAATATAAAAGCAGCGAGTCGTCAGTGGATGCTCCCGGTCAGGAACAAGTCACTTCCTTGTGTCCTTCACCCAAACCAAAAGTGAAGGATGCGTCAGGCGACACTACAGGTTACTCCATGGAGCTCTTTACACATACCGTGCCTGGGTTAGAAAGGGAAATTGTTAACAGCCCATTACAAGATGAATCGGACATGGAGTGCACTGATGCACAGCCACAGCTAGATTATTATGCTGTTCCATTGACTCAGATCACTACATTGCCCTCGCAGTGTACTGAGCCAGAAACTGACCCTGATGAGACTATGGTGCCCCGTCCCAAACGCTATAGCACCTTACACGGTGACACAGAGAAAGGTGCACATGACATTGAAGAGGAGGTGATAGATGACCCAGTTGTTGACCCAGATTGGCAGCCATTGGGGGAAGAGGGTGCCGCTGACAGTAGCTCAGAAGCGAAGGAGGATGATCCGCAGCAGCCATCAACATCACAACAGCTTTCATCTGGCAGGCCCGACTCAGGCCAAAAACGTTTGTCAACTAAAAAAATAGTTTTAGGACAGCGTGGCCATTTGGTGAAAGTAGCACAGCGTGCAATGCCTGAAAAGGTATTGCATAGTAGGAAGAGTGGAGTGTGGAAATTTTTTAACCAAGATCCAAATGACCAGTGCAAAGTTATCTGTAAGAAATGCTCAAAGACCTTTAGCAGAGGGAAGAATCCCCTAAATTTAAATACAACGTGCATGCGTAGACATTTAACCAGCTTGCACTTGCAAGCCTGGACTAACTACCAAACGTCCCGTACCGTTGGTGCACCTGCTCAGAATGAAGGTAGTCAGCAACGCTACATTGCTTCCCTCACTGTAAGCCCACCAGTTAGGACACCACCAGCAGCAAATGTGGAGGTATCGTCGCAAAGGCCAAAGCAGTCAGGGAATCACAAGGTTTTTGGTAGGAAACACTGTATGTAGGTCAACATCAAGAATAGCCTCACCAACCCTCTCTCAATCCGCCATGTCCACCACCACCACCACCGCTAGTTCCACCATATGCACCTCTCCAATGCTGCTCACCCTACAAGAGACTCTCATTAGGAAAAGAAACTACTCATCCTCTCATCCGCATACACAGGGTTTGAACGCCCACATTGCTAGCTAATCTCGTTAGAGATGATGCCCTACCGGTTGGTTGAAAGCGAAGCTTTCAAAGCCCTGATGGCCTACGCAGTACCATCCTATGACCTACCCAGTCAACACTTCTTTGCGAGAAAAGCCATCCCAGCCCTCCACCAGCATGTCAAAGACCGCATTGTCCATGCACTGAGGCAATCAGTCAGTAGAAAGGTGCACCTCACAACAGATGCATGGACCAGTAGGCATGGCCAGGGACATTACGTGTCCATCACGGCAAACTGGGTTAATGTGGTGGATGCAGGGTCCACAGGGGACAGCCATAGTGGGACAGTTCTGCCTAACCCACGGTCTAGGAAACAGTTGGCTGTAGGCGTTCACCACCCCTCCTCCTCCTCCTCCAGCAGAAGCGAAAGCTCGTCCACAGACCGCAGTCGCACGACCACTCCATCCGCAGCTGCCAGTGTTGCACACGAGGTGTCCCGTTATGGAACAGCTAGTGGTAAGCGTCAGCAGGCTGTGTTGAAAATGAAGTGTTTGGGCGACAACAGACACACCACGGAAGTTCTGGCCGAGTTCTTGCAGCAAGAAACTCAGTCATGGCTGTGCAGTGTACATCTTGAGGCAGGCAAGGTAGTCAGTGATAACGAAAGGAATTTTATGGCTGCCATAGCCCTTTCAGAACTGAAACACATACCTTGCCTGGCTCACACCTTGAACCTGGTGGTGCAGTGCTTCCTGAAAAATTATCCGGGGTTACCAGCCCTGCTCCTGAAGGTGCGAAGACTTTGCTCGCACATCCGCCGGTCACCCGTACACTCCAGCCGTATGCTGAACCATCAGCGATCGCTGAATCTTCCCCAGCACTACCTAATAATCGACGTTGCAACAAGGTGGAACTCCACACTGCACATGCTTCAGAGGCTTTGCGAACAGAGGCGTGCTGTAATGTATTTGTGGGAGGATACACATACACGGGCAGGCAGTTGGATGGCAGACATGGAGTTGTCAGGTGTGCAGTGGTCGAAGCTACAAGACCTCTGTCAAGTCCTTCAGTTTTCTGAGGAATGCACACGGCTGGTAAGTGCAGACGACGCCATCATAAGCATGAGCATCCCACTAATGCGTCTGCTGATGCAAAGTTTGATGCACATTAAGGAGCAGGCGTCTGCAGCCGAGGAGGAGGGAAGCCTTGATGACAGTCAGCCATTGTCTGCTCAGGGAACTCTCCTGGACGAGGTGGTGGACGGAGGATGAGGAGGAGGATGATGGGGATGAATATTTATGGGAGGAGGATGCTTCTAAGGGGGCAATAGAAACTGGTGGCGTTGCAAGGTCAGGTACAGGGTTTTTGCGGGAGACAAGTGATGTTGATTTGCAAGACAGTGCTCCTCAACCCAGCACAAGCAGGGAATTGACACCTGGAACATTGGCCCACATGGCTGAGTATGCCTTGCGTATCCTAAAAAGGGACCCCGCATTATCAAAATGATGACCGATGATGATTACTGGTTGGCCTGCCTCCTGGATCCACGATATAAAGGAAAATTACAAAATATCATGCTACATGAGAACCTTGAGCAAATATTGGCTACCAAACAAGCAACTCTTGTAGACCGTTTGGTTCAGGCATTCCCAGCACACATATATATGTATAATCAAAAGACACCAATTTGACCTGTAATTGAGGGTATATATCCCTCCCTGGACCCCCCAAACGGGTCCGGTTTAGTGGACAACTCCGATAAGATGCAAACCAAAGAAAAAGGAGTATATAGATCCAAAACAACATATTAAAATCAAGAACAAACCTTTATTAAATAGATTGCACAATACAGTATATCTAAAAGCGATTCAATGTATACACATAATAGTCAGTATGTACTGACACAGAGGATTCAAGAGAGGAGATCTAACGGTATGCCGGGTCAAAAATCATGCCACACAATACCCCTAACATGAGTAGTCAGTGCAAGGGTAAACCAATGGTGGTAACTAGGACACTATCACAAATAGTGCACAATGCACAGTACATATCATCCCCAAGTGGAACAGTTCAAGGTCCATAGCCCACCATTAAACCATTGTAAATGCGCACTTACCCATATTCAATTGTAAAGGGGAGTAGCCTGCACTTCACCCGGCGGCCCCTGACGCGCGTTTCGCGGTATAGCTTTATCAACAGGGTTCATATTCGCCTCTATCTCCTGTGTTTATATATAACCCACACCGGAAGTGTGGCCGGTAATCGGCGCATGCGCTCTGGCGCTCTACACCAGTGATCAATGAGGGCCGTCATCGCAGGGCGCACATAGGGCGGAATCCCGCCGAGTGACGTCATAGGATGTGCGTCCTGCATCTATAGATAGCCACCAGAGAAGACCGGTAAGAGGAGCGTCCAGTGCGCACGCGCACACACCAGTGGCCATTTGCAAAGAGCCCAGTGAGCACGGCCATATTTGTGAGGACAAAAACAGTGTATGGTGGTAATCCCAAGTGTAATTCCTATAGAGCGATGTAAAGTTCAATTTAATACGCACCAACGGCCACTAATAAGAGGCACAGTGGACGTAACGATATATGTGAAAACCCCACAGTGAATGAAGACATATATATTAATTATTAAATGCTAACATCATAACATCCAATACAATAAAACACCTATAAAGTGAATATACAAGTACAAATTATATAAACATACATATATCATATATGCACAAATAATATGCAAAACAACAAATTATAAGTGGTGCTGAAGTGCAGCTTCAATTAAATGGATGTCTTCTTAAATTCTTCTGGCATCCATGTGGAAACATCAAACAAAAAGGCCAGCGTAGTTAGAAGACATCAGGGCTCATGGTCACTGTATACAATAGTAAGAGAAAAAAACTAAAAAACACAAAAGACAAA
This sequence comes from Ranitomeya variabilis, assembly GCF_051348905.1. Taxonomy (NCBI): domain Eukaryota; kingdom Metazoa; phylum Chordata; class Amphibia; order Anura; family Dendrobatidae; genus Ranitomeya; species Ranitomeya variabilis. The sequence goes on from NC_135235.1 coordinate 291,307,229, forward strand.
GAAACAGTTAAAACTGAGTATGAGGACAATAACCATAATTATATAGGTAGGAGCAGGGCTAATAAGCCCTACTCATGTCAGATCGAGAAGGGCCGCACAGGACGGACGAAACAAGGGAAGTCGGCTAAATGTTACCCATCATATCACAAAAAGGGGCAAAGCTTATTTGTTCATTGAGTCCTTTGGGAGTGATGGTGTCAAGGGTGATGATCCACTTGCATTCGCGTTGTGCCAGGACCTTAGCCATATTACCACCCCTGACACCACCATGGACCCTGTCAATGCCCCTCACCTTAAGGCCAGTGGGATCTGAGCCGTGATGTAGTCGAAAGTGCCTAGGTAAGGTTTTCAAACTGGAAACATCCAAGACTTCCTTCCCAGCTACAATATCACGTACATGTT